>NW_020837989.1:3154376-3236215 GCF_003676395.1 Aethalodelphis obliquidens | reverse complement strand
CCCCCCCCGGCCTCTGCAGGAGACACTCCAACACTAGCAGGTTTATAGAGACAGCAGAAGCAAGAAGAACAGTCCTGTAGCCTGTGGAGCAAAAACCACATTCACAGACAGACAACATGAAAAGGCAGAGGGCTATGTACCAGATGAAGGAACAAGATAAAACCCCAGAAAAATAACTAAATGAAGTGGAGATAGGCAACCTTCCAGAAAAAGAATTCAGAATAATGATAGTGAAGATGATCCAGGACCTCGGAAAAAGAATGGAGGCAAAGATCGAGAAGATGCAAGAAATGTTTAACAGTGACCTAGAAGAATTAAACAACAAACAAACAGATTATCAATACAATCACTGAAATGAAAGCTACACTGGAAGGAATCAATAGCAGAATAACTAGGCAGAAGAACAGATAAGTGACCTGGAAAACAGAATGATGGAATTCACTGCTGCGGAACAGAATAAAGAAAAAGAATGAAAAGAAATTAAGACAGCCTAAGAGACCTCTGGGACAACATTAAACGCAACAACATTCGCATTATAGGGGTCTCAGAAGGAGAGAGGGAGAGAAAGGACCTGAGAAAATATTTGAAGAGATTATAGTTGAAAACTTCCCTAATATGGGAAAGGAAATACCCACCCAAGTCCAGAAAGTGCAGAGAGTCCCATACAGGATAAACCCAAGGAGAAACACGCTGAGACACATAGTAATCAAATTGGCAAAAATTAAAAACAAAGAAAAATTACTGAAAGCAGCAAGGGAAAACAACAAATAACATACAAGGGAACTTCCATAAGGTTAACAGCTGATTTCTCAGCAGAAAGTCTACAGGCCAGAAGGGAGTGGCATGACATATTTAAAGTGATGAAAGGGAAGAACCTACAACCAAGATTACTCTACCCAGCAAGGATCTCATTCAGATTTGATGGAGAAATCAAAAGCTTTACAGATCAGTAAAAGCTAAGAGAATTCAGCACCACCAAACCAGCTCTACAACAAATGCTAAAGGAACTTCTCTAGCTGGGAAACACAAGAGAAGAAAGGGACCTACAAAAACAAACCCAAAACAATTAAGAAAATGGTCATAGGAGCATACATATTGATATTACCTTAAACGTGAATGGATTAAATGCTCCAACCAAAAGACACAGGCTTGTTGAATGGATACAAAAAGAAGACACACATATATGCTGTCTACAAGAGACCCACTTCAGACCTAGGGACACATACAGACTGAAATGAGCAAATGGAAAAAGATATTCCCTGCAAATGGAACTCAAAAGAAGGCTGGAGTAACAATACTCATATCAGATAAAATAGACTTTAAAATAAAGAATGTTACAAGAGACAAGGAAGGACACTACATAATTATCAATGGATCAGTCCAAGACGAAGATATAACAATTATAAATATATATGCACCCAACAGAGGAGCACCTCAATACATAAGGCAACTGCTAACAGCTATAAAAGAGGAAATTGACAGTAGCACTTTTTAAATTGTCAATAATAGTGGGGGACTTTAACACCTCATTTACACCAATGGACAGATCATCCAGAATGAAAATAAATAAGGAAACAGAAGCTTTAAATAACACAATAGACCAGATAGATTTAATTGATATTTATAGGACATTCCTTCCAAAAAAAGGAGATTACACTTTCTTCTGAAGTGCACACGGAACATTCTCCAGGATAGATCACATCTTGGGTCACAAATCAAGCCTCAGTAAATTTAAGAAAATTGAAATCATATCAAGTGTCTTTTCTGACCACAAATCTATGAGATTAGAAATGAATTGCAGGGAAAAAAACGTAAAAAACACAAACACTTGGAGGCTAAACAATACATTACTAAATAACCAAGAGATCACTGAAGAAATCAAAGAGGAAATCAAAAAATACCTAGAGACAAATGACAATGAAAACACAGTGACCCAAAACCTATGGGATGCAGCAAAAGCAGTTCTAAGAGGGAAGTTTATAGCTATACAAGCGTACCTCAAGAAACACGAAAAATCTCAAATAAACAATCTAACCTTACACCTAAAGGAACTAGAGAAAGAAGAACAAACAATACCCAAAGTTAGCAGAAGGAAAGAAATCAAAAGATCAGAGCAGAAATAAATGAAATAGAAACAAAGAAAACAATAACAAAGATCAATAAAACTAAAAGCTGGTTCTTTGAGAAGATAAACAAAATTGATAAACCATTAGCCAGCCTCATCAAGAAAAAGAAGGAGAGGACTCAAATCAATAAAATTAGAAATGAAAAAGGAGTGTTACAACAGACACTGCAGAAATACAAAGCATCCTAAGAGACTACTATAAGCAACTCTATGCCAATAAAATGGACATCCTGGAAGAAATGGACAAATTCTGAGTAAGGTATAACCTTCCAAGACTGAACCAGGAAGAAATAGAAAATATGAACAGACCAATTACAAGTAATGAAATTGAAACTGTGATTAAAAGTCTTCCAACAAACAAAAGTCCAGGACCAGATGGCTTCACAGATGAATTCTATCAAACATTTAGAGAAGAGCTAACACCCATCCTTCTCAAACTCTTCCAACAAATTGCAGAGGAAGGAATACTCCAAAACTCAATTCTATGAGCCCACCATCACCCTGATAACAAAACCAGACAACAATACTACAAAAATAGAAAATTACAAACCAATATCACTAGTGAACATAGATGCAAAAACCCTCAACAAAATGCTAGCAAACAGAATCCAACAACACATTAAAAGGATCATACACCACGATCAAGTGGGATTTATCCCAGGGATGCAAGGATTCTTCAATATACGCAAATCAATCAATGTGATACACCATATTAACGAAGAATAAAAACTATATGATCATCTCAATAGATGCAGCAAAAGTTTTTGAGAAAATTCAACACCTATTTATGATAAAAACTCTCCGGAAAGTGGGCATAGAGGCAACCTACCTCAACCTAATAAAGGCCGTATATGACAAACCCACAGCAAACATCATTCTCAATGGTGAAAAACTGAAAGCATTTCCTCTAAGATCAGGAATAAGACAAGGATGTCCACTCTTACCACTATTATTGAACATAGTTTTGGAAGTCCTAGCCACAGCAGTCAGAGAAGAAAAGGAAATAAAAGGAATCCAAATTGGAAAAGAAGAAGTAAAACTGTCACTGTTTGCAGATGACATGATACTATTCATAGAGAATCCTAAAGATGCCACCAGAAAACTACTAGAGCTAATCAATGAATTTGGTAAAGTTGCAGGATACAAAATTAATGCACAGAAATCTCTTGCATTCCTATACACTAATGATGAAAAATCTGAAAGAGAAATTAAGGAAACACTTCTATTTACCATTGCAACAAAAAGAATAAAATACCTAGGAATAAACCTACGTAGGGAGACAAAAGACCTGTATGCAGAAAACTATAAGACACTGAAGAAAGAAATTAAAGATGATACCAACAGATGGAGAGATATACCATGTTCTTGGATTGGAAGAATCAATATTGTGAAAATGACTCTACTACCCAAAGCAATCTGCAGATTCAATGCCATCCCTATCAAATTACAAATGGCATTTTTTACAGAACTAGAACAAAAAATCTTAAAATTTGTATGGAGACACAAAAGACCCCGAGTAGCCAAAGCGGTCTTGAGGGAAAAAAACGGGTCTGTAGGAATCAAACTCCCTGATTTCAGACTATACTACAAAGCTACAGTAATCAAGGTAGTATGGTATTGGCACAAAAACAGAAACTTAGATCAATGGAACAAGATAGAAAGCCCAGAGATAAACCCACACACCTATGGTCAACTAATCTGTGACAAAGGAGGCAAGGATATATAATAGAGAAAAGACAGTCTCTTCAATAAGTGGTACTGGGAAAACTGGACAGCTACATGTAAAAGAATGAAATTAGAACACTCCCTAGCACTATACACAAAGATAATCTCAAAATGGATTAGAGACCTAAATGTAAGACCAGACACTATAAAACCCTTAGAGGAAAACACAGGAAGAGCACTCTTTGACATAAATCACAGCAAGATCTTTTTTGATCCACCTTCTAGAGTAATGGAAATAAAAACAAAAATAAACAAATGGGACCTAATGAAACTTCAAAGCTTTTGCACAGCAACGGAAACCATAATCAAGATGAAAAGACAGCCCGCAGAATGGGAGAAAATATTTGCAAACGAATCAACGGACAAAGGATTAATCTCCAACATATATAAACAGCTCATGAAGCTAAATATTAAAAAAAAAAACCCAATCCAAAGATGGGCAGAAGACCTAAATAGACATTTCTCCAAAGAAGACATACAGATGACCAAGAGACACATGAAATGCTGCTCAACATCACTAATTATTAGAGAAATGCAAATCAGAACTACAATGAAGTCTCACCTCACACCAGTCAGAATGGGCATTGTCAGAAAATCTATAGACAACAAATGCTGGAGAGGGTGTGGAGAAAAGGGAACCCTCTTGCACTGTTGGTGGGAATGTAAATTGATACAGCCACTATGGAGAACAGTATGGAGGTTCCTTAAAAAACTAAAAATAGAATTACCATATGATCCAGCAATCCCAGTGCTGGGCATATAGCCAGAGAAAACCATAATTCAAAAAGTCACGTGCACCCCAATGTTCATTGCAGCACTATTTACAATAGCCAGGTCATGGAAGCAACCTAAATGCCCATTGACAGACGAATGGATAAAGAAGATGTGGTACATACGTATAACGGAATGTTACTCAGCCATAAAAAGGTATGAAATTGGGTCATTTGTTGAGACATGGATGGATCTAGAGACTGTCATACAGAGTGAAGTAAGTCAGAAAGAAAAACACAATTATCGTATATTAATGCATATATGTGGAACCTAGAAAAATGGTACAGATGAACTGGTTTGCAGGGCAGAAATTGAGACACAGATGTAGAGAACAAACATATGGGCGCCAAGGGGAGAAAGTGTTGGGGGAGTGGGTGTGGTGGTGTGATGAATTGGGCGATTGGGATTGACAAGTATACACTGATGTGTATAAAATTGATGACTAATAAGAACCTGCTGTATAAAAATAAAATAAGATAAAATTCAGAAGAAAAGAAAGCTAGAGGTTTTCAATAACCAGGAAAGTAGATTCTAAACCAAGAAGTGTATTCAAATAGAGAGGAATAATACATAATTTTAAAGAAGAATTTACAGTCCTGAATTTGAATGTACCTGTTACTATTCTTTAAAATCTTTAAAGCAATAAACTGTAAAACCAAAAACTTAAATTCAAAATCAAAATCATAGCAAGCAACTTGAACACACCTTCTCCTTAGCTGATAGAACAGGCATCCCCCAATCAAGAAGGATATTAAAACCTGAACAACATATTTAAGAAATACCACCAAGTTAATAGAGTACTGCATCCAACCATGGCTGAACTCATACTTTTCCAAGTGCATATGAATTGTTATGAAATGGACCATGTGATGGTTTATAGAGCAAGTCTCATCAAATATCAAAAGATTTAAATCATTCATATTATGTTATCTGATTATGAAGAATTAAAGTAGAAATAAAAACCACAAAAGATAAATGGTAAAACACAAATTGCTTGGAAATTAAACAATGTACTCTAAATAACCTGTGTGTCAAAGAAGACATCTTACTGGTAATTAAAAATATTTGACATAAATTTTAGTGAAGATAACGAGTTATCAAAATTTGTATAAGGATTTGGCTACAGCAGTACACACAGGGTCATTTATAGCCTTAAATTCATATATAAGAAAGGAATAACAGCCTAAATTCAATTAACCAAGCTTTCATCTCAAGAAACTAGAAAAAGAATAATAAATTAAACCCCAAAAAGTAGGCAGAAGGAAATAATGAAGGTAAGATATGCAGTTGATTAAAGGGAAGATAAAGTTGGTTCTTTACAGAGATTAATAAAATTAATAGCAAGAATGATCAAGGAAAAAATTACCAATTTCAAGGAATAAAAAGACAATACTACATATCCTAAACACATTAAAAAGATAATAAAATCATATTACATCAATCAATTTGAAAAGCAAAATGAATTGTACAAATTCATTGAAAAACAGAACCTACAAAAAGTAAGATGAAGTAGACAATCGGAATCTGTTATTAAAAATCTTCCCACATAGAAAATTCCAGACTTATATGGCTTCACCGATGATTTCTATTAAATGTTTAAGATAGAAATAATGAATATTCATAACCTTTTCTAGACAAAAGGTAAAGAGTCAGTACTCTCCTTATTTGATGATTCTTCAACACAGAGATTATAAGAACTTTAATAACATTAGGAACCTAGACCTTATGCTGTGTTACAGAATAATTCTAAAGGAGTTTTAACCTTACAACAATCTTTATTAGAATAATGAAAATTATTTCATTTTACATATTTTAAACACATAACCCTACTACTCAAGACTAATTTGTAATTGTCTATCATCTTAAAGAACAAGGGCCCATAGAATTGTTACTGGGTTTCAGTAAATTTTTATTTAAGTGACCAGAAGTATACAGAGTGGTACTTCAATTGAGTTCTACTATTTAAAGATCCTTTGATGATAAATGTGTAACAGTGGAAAGTGTGCTAGTTTGGGATTCAGAAGACCCAGGTTCTAATTTGGCATCAACTACCTGTTACCTTACAGGCAAATAAATAATATCTCAGAGTCTTTGTTCCCCATCTGTCCATTGAAAGTTTTGGGCTAGAAAATCTGTAAGACCCTTGATAAATCTGGTGAAACTTGAGTTATCTTTCTTTCCTACCTCATCAAGATAGGCAAGTGGCAAGATGTAGATAGATTATTCCAGGCACTGAGTTGCCATGATTATTACCAACACAAGAGAAGTCAAAAAAGCTATCCTATGAGTGAGATTACTGATTTTCTTCATGCAGTGAGGCTGACAGGTAGGCCTGGGTAACGGTGTGAGTTCACAAACTTGTTTATTTACTTTGTTTTTCCTAAGTCTGTAGAAAAACATAGGCAGGCACCCAAGGCAACGCGTTCTGTATGTCACAATTTCAAGGCATCTTTTTTTGCTTAAACCCTTCTCTATATAGTCTAAGTCATTTTTCTCTGCCCATACACCTCCCAAACTTCATTCAAGTTCTTCCTTTTCTCTTGTTGTCCTAAGAATGTCAAAATTATTGAGTCTTTTCATTTTTATTATGCCAGTGTACCCCTGAGTAACTCGCTGAAAGACACCTGTTATAACTAATGTATTAATGTTCACCCAGTTCTACTGATTTAAGATATTTTATTTTGAACAAAATGACAAAAAATATTTCCAAACATGTCATAACCATGTGTTTATACATTTTCCTTTGTGAAACCTCTAACCAAAAAGATTTGATAGACAACTTAACTTAATGCTTTCTCCAACTTCAGTACAGTAGATTTACCTTCTAACCAATACCATCCATCATACTATTTATAAGGGAGAATTTGCATGAATTTTAATATCAGTCTTTTTGAAACAGTGGTAATTGTATGGTGTGTATTGTAATTGTTTTTACCAGGTTACAGTAGGGCCTCTTCCACAATCAGAATACATATTACTAAATTGCCCTCCTTAGCAAAATTTTCTTTTCTAATGACACATGTCATATTGGTGCTCTTTTAATCAATGATCTTAGCCTTTGTGGGAGCTGACAGACATGGGGATGCCAGAAACGGCTGTGTTTTTGAAACAGATGCTTTCAGAGCAAAACCTTTAAAGTAAAGGAAATGAGAATATTTTGCCTGTGCCCTTTATCTTCGTTCTGCAATCCTTGCTTGGGAATTTCTAGGGGAAAACAGACTGTTTCATCATGGCTTTATAAACCATTGCTGTGGCACACCTCTGATAAATATGTTCATACCAGATGCCTGTTAAGTGATTTGTAAAGAAAACCTAGGGAAGATACTCATGCAAGTATTAAAACATTGGTTTGTGTTTTCTTAGTGATTTCCTGAGTGATTTTTAGTTGTTGTTGCTTTACCTGCTAAAATTAAGGTACTTCTTACATTCATTTGCTGGACAAGTCATCGTTGCAGTTTATACCTCATATGGTCTAAGGAATAGAGTCCTTTCTCTTTGTCCAGATATCTGTCAGTGTACCCCTTTTTTATATATCAAATAAGCAGAACACGATTCACATTTCTGTCTCATAAGGATTTTTCTACTAAAAGGATTAAAATTGAGATCTGAATAATCATCTTACTAAGATAGAAGTTCTATTTTATTTCTTTTATCCCAATAATAGTCACCAATCCTTTTTCTGCTCTGTTAATCAAATATACATGACTACCGTTCTATGGTAGCAAATACATATAACAATCCCAACCAAAATGCTTTTTTTTTTCATCACTATAACCATAGAATTTCTCTCTTTCTACTTCCCTTTTACTTCCCACAAAGGACAATAACTTTTGGCTAATTTTATTTCCCCATCTCCTTCTGCCTTTCATACCCACACATAACACTTTCCAAATACCTTTGTTTTCTCCTTACTTTTAAAAATTTGTGTGTTGGGGGTAGTTTAAGAAAAAGAATCTCCTTTATAGGTGCCAGTTGAGTTTTATAAGTGCTTACTTAGCATTCTTATTACACATTCCCTGAGAGCCTTGTGTTAAGTTTCCTTGTTCAATGCTGTATCCTACTTAGTTTATCTTTTCTTATTTAAAACAAAAATTCAGTTTGGGCTCATTCATTGTCTGCAGTCTTTTTTCAAGTATTTCTTTCAGATTAAGCCTGTGTATGATACGCTTTCTTAGTTACTGCATGGCCTGGATTTTCTCTCTTTCATCCTGATTGGTTACCTTCGCTGGTAGAAGGTTCTTGAGTTGCAGAATTTATGTGAAAGTAGTCTGTAGACACTTTGGCTTCCAGTATTGCAGGTGAGAAGTCTGATGTCTGTCTGATTTTGGTTTTCTTTGAAAGTGAAAAATTCAAGGGCGCTTCGAATTTTTATGTTCAGATCTTTGCTCAGTTCAGTGAAGTTTGTTTTAATTTTTTTCCTAGTTTGTTTTCTAGGCCATAATTTCTATTACTTCATCTGTTCCTTTTTCTCCTTTTGTATTATGTTGTGTCTGTCATCTAAGCCTCTTAGTGTTTTCCATTTGCTTTTTTGTTTCCTTTTTGTTTTATGATTTGAGATACTTCCTATACTTGATCCGCCAGGTCACTAACTGTAATTACATCAATCAACTCATTCTCATTTTTAATTCTTTTACTGAATTTTATAGATCAAAAAATCATGTGTTTAAGTTCCATAAGCCTTTTGAGAATTGCACTTGAATCTCCATAAGTGCCTTTTTTATTTTGCCGTTCAGGTGCTCATCTCTCTGTTCCACGAGCGCAGGTTTACGTGGCCCACTTCTCTGGCTGCTTGGCTTCCCAGGAAGGAAGGTATTTTTTTCTCTGGACTCATTGGGACTCAGGTTTCCTTGTTGGAATATTCTTAATTGTAGAAATCCTGTATGGGGTAAAAAGAGATTTCTCGCCTTGTGGGTGTGGGATTTAGGGACAGGCTGTTACATCTCTCTTACCACAATCGTAAGAAGCTGTTTTACAGCCTAGTTTCCCTTCATGCTGCAAGCCGTGAGAGTAAAGGAGACGTATCACCTTCATGTAGCCCTGTCCTGGACATTTAGAGCTCAGGGAGACTCAACATTCTCAAAAGGGTGAAGTTGAACTCCCCTCAGCCTGCTCTGCTGGATTCTGTGGATCTGGAACACCACGCTTTATATAGGGCTCTGAAGCTCTCTGGTCCTTGCACAGAATTTGTTTCAAGTTGTCTCCATAGGGATTTCACTGATTCTGGGTCTTACTAGACATTTGATGGCAGCTGCCGGCTTAGAGAGGTAGATAGATGGATGAACGGAGGTAGGAAGACAAATAGTATATAGGTTGTGTTTTTGGAACACTTTCTAAGTTCCTTTATAATAAATAGTAGTAATAATAATAATATTTAATAAGCTATAATTTACCACATTCTGCCAGTCATATATTCCATTATATAGGTGCTAACTTAGAATTAAGGAGAAAGAATTCTGGAGACTCGGATTCAAGTCATGTTTCTGACATTAATCATCTGTGAGATACTGGACAGGTGATTCAACCCCTCTGTGCCTGGAAGATTAGAACAACTGTAATAATGCCCTTTTGGAGTTTTTACACTCCAAGGTAGGGGCATCTACCTTGCCCACTACTCTCCCTTCTCCCAGCCTCGTTTCTTAGAACTGCTTTGCCAATAAGGCTGTATAGGCAGTCCTGCTTGTACTGTCTGATCTTGTTTCCCCAGGTACAGCTGACAGGGTCAGGTGTAGATGGCTGACCGTGACTGGGTTAGATGGAAGACCTTTGCTCAGAACTGAGAACTTAGAGACTCTTTTCAGTCCCAATAGGCCACTTGAACTGAGGGCAGGCTAATAGAGATGCTAAGGATGCTATTGTGGGTAGCCAGCCATCTCAGCCCTCTGTGAAGAGAAGTCAGAAGAACCCCATTGGCACAGAGATGAGAGCAGGTAAATCTGAGATCGAGAGAGAGTGATGTAGGGAGAGGATTTCCTTGGTTCCTGATGGATTTCTAGTTTCTACTTTCAGTCTGGCTCCTTAGGTTTGACCGAATTTTCTCTTCTTGGGATTTATGAGTTTGCTTTGAGATTAGTAACAAATTCTGCCTATTTCCTGTGTACTTAAGTTAGTTTGAGTGAGTTTCTATTGTTAGCAACCAGAGTATTCCTAAGACCTTATCATTATAGCTGGCTAAGTGAGTATACAGAGAAAATGAGAAAGTAAAAATGTCTCAGAAGATAAGCAGAATCACACTGACACATATGCTTTACGTATCTGTAGTTTAGGTATTTTCTTGTGTGTGTGTGTATGTGTGTGTGTGTGTGTGTGTGTGTGTTTTGCTCGCTCTCTCATCTATCTTTGTATGTATTTTAATAACTTCTGTACTTTAAACCAGGGCTATTAGTACTGTATCTAAGTAATTCCAGTCAGAAGTTGGAGAATCTCTTAGCAACTATTTGAGATGGACTTCAGCCACATTTTGGAATCAGTCTCCTTTTTTTCACCCTGTATTTCTAGAATTATAGCAGAGATGGGGAAAAGACGTCAACATGCTGGCCCTTTGAAGTCCAGCCTGCATCTCTACTGCTCGTCGATGTTTTCTGTCTAAGGAAAATTAGTCTCCTTTGGGTGAATGGTGTGTTTTTCCATAAAGGAAAGCATGTCCATGGGGGAAAAGGTAGTTTCAGCTTTGGCAGTTTCTTCTAAACTTACATCCCTAGGAAAGGAAAGATGAAACAATTCATGTTTCCTCAAAAGTCACTACATTAGGTGACTTAAGCTACTACCAGCAGTGAAAAAACAATCCCTTCTTCTAGCTACTCTCTTCAGTCATTCATCCAAGATGAAGATAGGAAAAAACATCATCTCCCAGTTTGTGTTTGTCAGTGCCCAATCATGAGAACAGAAACTGTTCAATATATTTTAACAGAAGGGATTTAATGATACAGAAAGTTCATTACATAGGGGATGAAAAAGCTAACAGAGCAACTGGGGGCATGAGATCACCCAGGGATTAATAGGAAGCTGGGAGAGACAACATGAGGAGGGGGTATCATCAAAGCCCAGAGGCCAGAGTCATCAGAAAGCTATGAGACCATGAGCAGGGCTGTCCTGGCAGGAGTTGGGACCATGGAGAAAAGGGCTCTTGGACCATGAAGGACATGTGCCTCTGCCAGAGAGGAGATATTGCACAAGGTAGAATGAGAGAGGAATAAATACTCTGACTTCTCCCCTTCTTGCATATTCTAGTGCCTCTTATTAGATGAACCCACCTAGAAGGCAGTTGGCAAAGGGTCCTGGGAGATGTAATTCCCTGAGATGCAGAGCAGAGGAAGGAAGGAATGGGAAATGGATATGAGAGCTAGCAGGCAAACTCTACCATACAGCCCATGGAACTCTTGAAATTGCCCTCATCTTTGAACATCCGTATTTACTCTTTCCCAAGCTCAAATCCAGGAGGACTATTTTAGTTTGGGCAATGGTTTTTATCAGGTGATGGTACTGCCCCTACAGGGAACATGGGAAATATATGAGGGCATTTGTTTATTTGTTTTTGTTTGTTTCCATAGTGATTGGGGATTGTATGTGCTACTGGTATTTAGGGGGCTAGAGACAGATGCTCCATGTCCTGTAATGCATGAGGTGGCCCAATACAGTAAAGAACTACCACATCCAAATGCCAGTAGTGCCGCCTGGAGAAGCATGGTGATTTTCTATTACAAAGTCATCTGAAATGGAAAGAGCTGCCTTTAGAAGCAGTAAGTTCATGGTAGAGGCTGGATGAGCCTTGTCAGGGATATTGCAGGGAGTATAACAAACTCAGATAGTGAGAACAGAAGATAGGGTTGAGGTTGGACTTAACGTCTTGGTCTCTGCTCTCCTTAAGATTTTGTAATACCTTTGATAATTATGAAAATAGCAATATTTTTTCTGTGCCTGTTATGTATCAGTCTCTGTGTTGAATGTGTAAAACGTTATCTCATTTATTTTACTATAGTAGAATAGTGAGGAAGATAATACTGTTGTTTACATTTTGTAGATAAGGAAACTGAAGCTCAAGGGGGTCAACTAACCTGCCTAAATTACCCTATTAGAAAGTGACAGAGGAGGAACAGGAACCCAAATCTGTCTTACTCTTAAACCCGTGTACCTAGGTAGTATGTACTGAGGCTTCCTTGTTCCAGTTCCTACGACCCCCTTGTCTCTCCAGGTTTTGAATCTTCCCATTGGGATCTATGTTACGCATTATAATTGTATCATCTGTGTGCCTTTCTTGCTACGGTTGCTGGTGCTCAGGCCTCAGCAGTTCCAGGAAGCCATTCAGGATAGACTCAGGCTGTACAACTCTCCCTTGGTCTCTGGAATGTTAATTCCTGACATATGACCCTGCTGTTTCTCCTGATGTGCTGGAGTTTATTTATTACTCACTCTGAACGTACTCATGACTGAGAGCCCTCTGTGCTGACCAATAATAGCAAAGCAAGAATTTTCTGATAGTCTCTGTCTTAGCTGTGCTTTTATTTCTCATACCAATAGACTAAATCGAAGTTAGCACACCCTGGATCTCTGTACCTTTGTTCGTTGACACAAAGGTATATGGAACACCCACTGTGTAGCAGGCATGCATGTGAACACAGATAGGACCCTTAACTCGCATGGAGTTTATAGTCTAGATGCTATGCTGCCCCGTAGAACTTCCTGCGCTGTTCAGTAGAGTAGCCATTAGCCACACATGTCTCTTGAGCTCTTGCAATGTGGTAGTGCAAATAAAGAACAGGGTTTTCAATTTTATTTGATTTTAATTAATTACAATTTTGATTTAAATACCATACATGAATAGTGGCTACTGAATTGAATAGTGCAGGTCTGGAGGGAAAAATAGAAAATTGTGACAAAGGATGTACAGTCATTTAACATTTATGAAGTATCTACAATGGGTAAATCAAGGGACAGAAAGAAGATGACTTGGCATGTTGGAGTTCACAGTCTAGGGAAGATGCAAACACTTAGATAGATATGTGTCTTTTGTATAGGTTGGAATATAATCTCAAGAGAATGTGGGAGGAAGAAAGTGAGGGAGTGACTGACAGCCTGGAAAATCAGGAGCTGTTTTAAGGAAGAGGAAACTTCTGAGCTGGACCTTGAGGGATAGGGGAGTGGGCCAGATGGAGAGCCAGCATTCCGGGTAGAGTGGGGCACTACTGGGGGCTAGATCATATTTTAACAATATATAGGTATTTTGGTCAGATAATTCTTTACCGTGGGGGGCTCTCCTATGTATTGTAGAATGTTGAACGACATCCCTGCCCCCTCCCCACTAGGGGCCATACCTAGCATCACAACCCTCATTTGTGACAAACAGAAATGGCTCCAGTCATTGCAAAATTGTCTCTGCGGAACAAAAGAGCCTCTGGTTGAGAACCTCTGATGTAGAGGAGATGGTCTGCGAAAGCCACAGGGGTTTGTATCGGGGAATGAGTCACTTAGGGTGGGAGCACGGGCCGGGAGGATGTTGCTGGCAAGAATGAGCAGATGAGTGTGGGACCGGATATCAAAGAACTTCAAATACCATCTGTGGAGTGCAAACTCTCCTGTAAGCAGCAGAAAGCAGGTAGGGATTTTTGCCAAAGGAGGGTGACAGGATTGGTTTTGTTATTTTGGAAGGCAAACCTGAAGTGGGGTGTTCTCCAGCACATTGTGCCAGGTGGGAAACAAACCAGGTTGGGGAGCAATGGGAAGCAGACCGTATCGGGGCTGGTGCCGTGGCTATGCCAGGCAGATGGTGCTTGCTTGATCACAGGCTGTGACGGTGGAGATGGGGACCAGCGTAGCTATTCAGCAATGCTTAAACAAATCGGATCTTTCCATGGATGTCTTGACTGGATATACTGACATACACATCCTTGGAGTGACAGACTTTAAGATATTTACATAACTTTTTAAAAACTTCATATTCTACACTTTACTATTTTATTGGAAATAGGACTGTGTTCTAGAGTTTAGATTTTTATGTGTAGACTTGTTGAATTAACAGTGCCAGAAAATATTGTGTTCCTACTTCTATGTGTATTGCTATATTGAGACAGGGAAGGTAAGAATATGATTTTTACCTTCATTTATTATATATCATCATGGTGAATTTGAATATATGTACGTGTGATATACATGTATTTATCTGTCATGATGTTTGGGTATAGTAAGAAAAATGTTAGCTCTTTTCATGAGCAGAGTATTGGGGAGTAATGATTACAATTGCTTGCTATACACATCTTGAATCAGAAAAAACAGTAATGAAGAAATAGAAACCCTGTGGTTTTTAGGTCAGTGCCTCTTTTAGAAAACATTTTGCTGTTGTGTGACTTACAGGTCATGTGATTAGTTCATTTAAACAGGCTCCTGTAATTCAGAACATAGAATAGTTAGTGCAGAAGAGTTTATAAATTGAGGTTCTGAATATTCAGGCCTAGATTGACCTCTAGGGCACAGGCTATGTCAGGATTCAAACTGCAGCAGTGAATGAGCAAGTGGATGGATAAATAATAACATATGCCTAGTACATAGATACATTCTATACACAAATAACAATGGTTGGTTTTCGAAGGTTATTTTAAGTGTAGGAAAGAAATGTCCCTGGAGATGTTTCTTTTTTCTGAGACTTAAAGGTTTATTGGAATGAAGAGCAGCCTTCCCGGACTGAATTCCTATCACTAGCCCACTGGTCCTGGTGGTTTAGCTCTTTTAATTTTATTCTATCTTGTCCATTTAAGTCCTTGTAAAGTAAAACATGTACTGTATATATCAGTACACAGGAAATTGTGTTGGGGATCATTGTTTCCTTTAGTTGGTTTTTATTTCTACAGTAAGAGAGTAAGGTCCTTGAAGGCAGGGGCCATCTCCAGTATGTTTTTCTATGAGTTTTCTAGAAAAAATAATTGGGATTCACTTGCATTTGAATGCTTCAGTTTGTGGTTGGCATGCTTAAATGTTGGGCTGGCCAACAGGCTGTGTGTGTAAAAATTAAAACAAACCCCAAATGCCAAACTGGCGGAGAATTGTGTTTCTTATGATAGAACTATGATTCATTGCTTGAGATCAGTCCATAAATCTTAGAAAACTCTCCGTCCCAGATTTCTTAGGTTATTTTTCCTAGTGCAGTCTATAAACTCTGTCTTTGTCATTTCAAATATTTTTGTGCAAAAGAAAGTTTCTGTTGTTTTATGATACAAACCATCTGGTGTATTCTTAGGGGGAACGGGTTCTTGTCTATTTGTTTACTATTTTTGTTTACAGTGGAAGGTGTTATTTCTGAACATATAGAATACCACATGCCACTCCAAGAGACCCTTTTAATGGAAAGAGGATAGTCTTATTTTCTTCCTGTTAGGCTTATCTTAGGGGTGAAGTAGAGAGGGTGTCATCTGTCAAAGATAGATAATTAGGAAAAAGGAAACTGCATTTATTACAAGAGACAAAATAGTACCTTATAGTAGCAGTAATAAGTTGGCTCTTTGGATGTATATTAATTGAAATTGTTAGGTCAGCAACCTGGTAAAAAATCATATTTCGATGAAATGAACCTGCCTTTGGCACTTGAGACCTCTTTTAGGTGTTCTGAGGGCTGTGTCTTGCCTTTATAATTTCATCTCCCTGACTTGTTTACAATCAGGCCACATATTCTGTGGGGTTCAGTATTTTCTACTCAGAGCAAGAACTAGCAGTTGGCATCTTGACTCTGTGATTTATCCTTTTTTATAGCCCTGTTTTTGGCATTTAAAATTTTTTCATTTATTTCCAAATCCTGTTACTTCTGACCATTGGAAAGCAACACCCACCACCATGCTATTTTAAAAGGTGCTCATATAACATAAGCAGGTGTTTGACAGTGAATCAATCTGGTTGCATTTTGTTCTCATTCAAACTTTGCACCCATCCCTATTGGTAGAGTGGAGAGGAAGGCTAATGATGGCAGGCAGACGGAGGCACTGACACTCTGCCGTTGGGAAGAATCTGCAGTCTTCATGTGGTAGCTACCAAGTAATTCTCTATCCTGTATTTTCTTCCTGTTTAAGAAAATCCAGTGGAGATTGGATGGTGCTGGGCAATCTGTCCTGTTTGTGAGAAATAGATAAAAACAGTGACATCTACTTGACAAATGAAAGAAACATTAGAGATTATCTAGCCAATGGGTTATCATTTTGATTTTGTTAGAACTCGAGCAAGTAAAATCTTTCACAAAATAGTAGTGTTTAAAACAGTAATTGTGATAGAAAACTTTACTGAGTGTTTTCCAGTGCTATTCTTGTTCATGTAAGAAACTGGAGGGTAGGAGAAGTAATGTATTTGCTAAAGTCACACAGTTATTGAGACAGATCAGGGTCCTTGATGGCATCATAGAGCCAACTTCACCAACCCTGAAACCTTCTACTTCTAAATTTCTTTATATACTAGGTCATTACAGGTTTTTATTACATTAGCTACTGCCAGTCAGGTGTCTTGTGTGAGCTGAACACCCTCTTAAGTACCTTGTAGGAGAACTGAGCTACTCAGTATAGCTGGTAATTGGCCAATTACCTTCAAGTCTCTGAACTGTTTCTGAGAGCCAGCCAGGCACAAGGCTAGGAGGTAGGGTGTAGGGTCTCTGCCATTCTCAATAAGTGTGTAGACTGGCGCCAGAAATGATGTGACACATTTTGGGATGAGAGTGGTTACACTAAGAAATGAAAGAGAAAAACCATGTTGAAGCATTTTTCTCCATGTCACTGTATTTTAGGCTGTTGAGGCTGCTATAACAAAGTAGTATAGAGTGGGTGACTTACAAGCAACAAACATTTATTTCACACAGTCCTGGAGGCTGTGAACTTAAAGATCAAGGTGCTGGCCTAGTCGGTGTCTGTGAGGGCCTGCTACTGGTTCACAGATAGCTGTCTCCTCGCTGTGTCCTCATGTGGCAGAAGGGATGAGGGAGCCCTCTGGGATCTCTTTTATAAGGGCACTAATCCCATTCATGAGGGCTCCACCTTCATCACCTACCTAATCACCTCCAAAAGGCCCCACCTCCTAATACTATCACATCAGGGATTAAGTTCAACATTTGAATTTTGGGGGAACACAATCATTTAGTTTATAGCACACTATTAACTCTAACAGGAAAAGGACAGAACCTATCCTGGTTGTGTGCTTAAAATTATTAAGATGAACCAAGGAGATCATCAATATAATGGGTTAATAAGGAAACTAGTCTGTTTGGAGATATCCCTGGCTAAACTTTGAGGTTTATCAGCAGTCATTTTCAGCAAGGATCGTAATATCACTGATTCTTGGAGTAACTGAAAAAACTTGCTGATTTCTCATCTTCCCAATGCCTGAATGTATATCATCAGTTCTAGGTTGACAGACAAGGAGAAAGAAAGAGAGTGAGGAGTGAGAGCAAACAGCGAAATGGAGGCAGGGAGAAAAAAAAAGTGACGAGAAGCAAGGAAGGAGGAGGATGGAGAAAAGGGCCCAGCATCTCCAACAGGGATAAGCATGTTGTGGAGAGTTCAACGAGGGATTGAAGAAATGAATGAAAATCTTGGGCCCTGAGTAAACATCAAGTGTGCATAAACATGGCAGCATATATTGATGGTTATTTCATGAAAGCATTATCTTTAATTCCTGAAGACTTTATAAATGAAAATATCACTCAGTAATAGTCATCTGAGGGAAGACTTTCTGGAATGTGTGATCCTGGCAAGTCAATGGGCATCTTTTTTTTTTTTTTTTTTTTTTTGCGGTACCCGGGCCTCTCACTGTTGTGGCCTCTCCCGTCGTGGAGCACAGGCTCCGGACGAGTAGGCTCAGCGGCCTTGGCTCACGGGCCCAGCCGCTCCACGGCATGTGGGATCCTCCCAGACCGGGGCACGAACCCGTGTCCCCTGCATCGGCAGGCAGACTCTCAACCACTGCGCCACCAGGGATGCCCCAATGGGCATCTTTGAGCCTCGGTTGGCTCCTGTGTAAAATGAAAGGGCATCGTAAAATGGGCCTCCTTGTTTAGCGCTAAAATTCTCTTCTCATCTTTTTCTTTCACATTGGCTTAAATATTGGTCATTTATTGCCGTAACAATTATTTATCCACAGTTATTACTTTCCTTAGATGTAATTAAAGAATGCATATGCTTTGATGTTTTTATTGTCACTGAAAAAAATGGGGATGTTAATTTAAGATTATACAGTCTCCAGTAAAATAACCATTATAAATTTTAATGTTGTTGCTTTAACTAAACCTTGTGTTCCCGTACTTTTATTCCTTTTTTTTTTTTAATCAGGTGGTCTTTCCTCAACTTACATTGTTCCTATGCAGAAGCAAATATTTACATACCTTTTAATAGTTTGGGCTTTTGTCTTTCTCTTTAAAAGTAAAGCAGAAGTGGGATTCCATGGTGGCACAGTGGTTAAGAATCCGCCTGCCAATGCAGGGGACACGGGTCCCAGGAAGATGCCACAGAGCAACTAAGCCTGTGCGCCAAAACTACTGAGCCCGTGTGCCACAACTACTGAAACCCGTGCACCTAGAGCCCGTGCTCCGCAACGAGAGAAGCCACCGCAACAAGAAGCATGTGCACTGCAACAAATAGTAGCCCCTGCTCGCCGCAACAAAGACCCAACACAGCCAAAAATAAATAAATAAATAAATTTATAAAACAAAACAAAACAAAAGTAAAGCAGAAGCTTTGTAACATATTCCGCTTTTAGATGGTTGTATGTGCTGTTTCAGTGTTGTTTTCCTCCTTCTTCCAAACGCCAAGTCCATTTTTTAGAAAAGCTTAAAGGGTTATAGATGGCATTTTATTTTATATTTATTTATTTATTTCATAGTAGCATAGGTATCTTCCTTTGACTGTTGTATCAATTATGTTAGTTGCCTTTAATACAGTTACAGTTAACCTTCCTGAGTTAAATAAAGATGAAATGAAGAACCAAATATTGATAAAATCCATCAGAAATGTTTCGTGGGAAAACATTAACCCAATGAAAAGTAGATGTCTGAAAACATTTGCAGTAAAGAGTAGATAAAAAGATTTGGCTTAAAAATATCAATTGTGGTTTTATGGGGCAGAGAGGTTTTCTCTGAGTAATTTTCCTTTAATGTCTGCTTTTCACTGATAAACTCCATTCAGTGCTAGATTACAGGTACCAAGGAACTACCAATAAATCATGTTTTCCAAAAATGCTCTTTCCTGTTTGTCATTTAACTGCTGCTGGATGTAATCATCATATGTAAAAGTATGGCATAGAGGTGTCTATTTCACAGAACAGAAACAATGTTTTTTTTTTTAATTAATTTATTTGTTTTTATTTTTGGCTGTTTTGGGTCTTTGTTGCTGTGTGTGGGCTTCCCAAAGTTGCAGCGAGCGGGGGCTACTCTTTGTTGCGGTGCCTGGGCTTCTCATTGTCGTGGCATCTCTTGTTGCGGAGCACAGCCTCTAGGCGTGTGGGCTCAGTAGTTGTGGCTCGCAGGCTCTAGAGCGCAGGCTTAGTAGTTACGGCACACGGGCTTAGCTGCTCCATGGCATGTGGGATCTTCCTGGACCAGGGATCGAACCCGTGTACCCTGCACGGGCAGGCGGACTCTCAACCCCTGCGCCGTCCGGGAAGCTCTCTGAAGTTGGGTTTTTAAAACTAGCACCCAGTTCCTTGCCTGGCTATTGGAAGACACTTAAAAGATATTTGTGGAATTAACCTGGATTCTTACGAAGAAGCTTGTTCTTTAGAGCATAAACTGGGCCAAGAAAGAAGTACTGATCCATGGTCTCTTGTTCAGAGCTGCTCCAATGTCAGTCTGACCTGCCCATGATAATTTCTTATTGAAGACATTATGCTGGAGACGAGCATCCTCAGACCATGTAAAACAAAGTAAACCACCATAGAGCTATACTCTAAAGTTATTGTCACTTCTTAATTTCCTCAAAAAATTTCCAGTCACCAAAAACAGTTATGCAGCTGAATTCTGCCTTCAGCATGTCCATAGAGAAATATAATTAATTAGAAGAGGAGTCTGTTTGAAACACAGAGTGTCCACTCAACACCGCAGACCAGTGTTTCTCGAAGTATCATCTTTGGACCATTTAAATTACAACAGGTGTAATGCTAATTATGCATCCGATTCCCAGGCTTTGCCACACTGTTTCATCACAATATTTGGGAGCGAGCTCAGAAATCTACATTTTTAACTGGTTCTCCCAGGATGTCTTTAATTGCATAAAGTTAAATAATTATCTTTATGGAGTACCATTTCTGTGGTTTTAGTTGTGCAGCCATTCTGGGAACACACCAGGCATCATCAGAGTTGTACTTTGTGCAAGAAAATAACACTTTCAATGAGAGACCTGGAAGGTGTTTTTAGACTCCTGTGACTCCTGTGTCTTTAGGTTTCTTGATGTTAAGTTATAGAGATAATTGATGGTAAGATTAAAAAGAAAATGAGAGGGAGAACAGAAGGAAGGAAAAAAGAATATATGAAAATGGTTGTGTTTGTCATTGCATCGAATAAGCAAAACAATGGCTTGATCACAGTGAGTATGTGGAGGGGGAGTGAGAAGAGGTTAGGCAAGCATTTTGGGCAGATGGAAGGTACAGACATGATGTGACAAGCTTAGAAGTTTTTATTTTATTCTCCTGGCAATGCTGAGCTACTGAAGGTGGAGCAGGGGAGTGAGATGATCAAAGCTCATATTCAAAAAGTAAAGAAAGAAAGGCAAACTACCAAGTGGACTGCAAAGGAGAGGGCACTGTGTTTGAAACTGCAAGAGATTTTTGTTTGCATACTTGAAAAGGTCTCTGCATACCTGAATTCAACTGAGAGCAAAAGACCAGGTAGAGAATAGAAACAAAAGTGATCAGAACACCCTGTGAGCAGGTCCTAGTCAAAGCCCTAAATCTCATCACATCTCATCACACTCCCAGGACACTGTTGGACACGAACACTTTCCTTCTAGATGTTTTTTTGTGTTGTTAAGCTGACACCCTGTTTCAGATTCTTTTGAAGCCTTGTTGGTTGACTCTGTAACCTCGAAACATTTGCTGGTGACCTGATAGTTTTCCAGGGAGATTTCTTTGGAATCCTGCCCTGGCCAGACGGTTGCTTTGATTATGGAATAGTTCACTTGCCTGGGAGCCTCTTAATATGCTCCTTTGGACATCAGTTGCAATGTATATATTTTTAAATAGGTAGTAAAAAGTAGTGCCTGGAATCTTTCCTCTCCTCTCTCCATTAAATCAGAGTCCTCAATAATTCAGAATCTCTTTATTCTTTGGATGGAGAGATGAGGGGTCATTCATTCTTTTAGTCAGTCATCCAACAAGCATTGAGCACTGGGCATCAGGTGCTCCCCAAGATCTTGGGACTGGGATTTTCTTGGGACTGTCTAATATTTAGAGACAAGCACCTACCTGGCTAATGAATGGTCACCCTTGTTCTTGGATAAAAGCACAAATTCTTCATCTGGACTCTTGGACCCCACGCCTCCTGCCCCTCTGTAGTTTCCAGCCTCATCCTGCTTCCCTCTCTTTGTATTAGTCATGCCAGCCACACTGCTCTTGGTTCTAACAGTGCCTCGCACATGCCAAGATCCTCTCCATCTCAGAGTTCTCCTGTTTGCTCTTTCTGTTTCCAGGAATGTCCTTCCGTCTCCCATTTTTCTGGCTAGCCCCTACTCATTTACCTTAAATTCTCACTTCTCCAAGGATGCCTACTTTGTCTTCTGAGATGAGATTTCTACCTTTTGTTATATATTCTCACCACTCCCTGTATTTTCCCTTCCTATCATGTATCAGTAGTGTGATTGATTGTTTTTATATATGTTGCTTAATTTCTGTTTCCCGTTCTAGACTCTAAGCTTCATGGGAATAGGGAATAGAGGCTGAGTCATTGGTTGCGGTAACCTTAACACACTGCCTGGGCCATAAATGACACTCAGTAAGCATTGGTTGGACAATTGAATGAATGAATATAAAGTCGTAAGTAATTAAACATACATGGGAAAAAATACCATATTTAATTCGGAAGGATCAGGGTGGGCCCTGATACCAGTATTTTAAAAACTAATATCTACTTATCACACAAAATAATGACCTGTATATCTTCAAGATCTTAAATCATCAACCACAAACTGAACCTCACTGACTGTATTTACTAAGATGGTAAATGCTACTAGTATTTTAGAAAGAGTTTCAACAAAAGTCAAAACAGAGTGGCTTTGTTTATAAATCTTAATGATGAATCAGTGGAATTTTCCTAGAGAGTACGTAAAATAATAAATGATTATTTCTTATGGTTCATCAGTTTACTCAGTTTATGATTTTGAGTAAACCTCTACTACCTGATTTCATAACTTTAACACATTTCTTAGATTCTAGTGCTATTATTTGTTTCAGTTAGTCTTAATTTTGTATTAGTACACATGCTGTAAGTTACTTATCTCACTTATTTTTTAGTTTATTTCAAACATATCTGTGTTATTGTCCACCAGCTCAAATCATATTCTAACCAGACTATATATTTAGGTTTCCGTGTTCTCTTGCCCTTTAGATTGGTAATGATCTTTGTCATTTTTGTTCTTTACCAGTTTTTGCCTGTTTGTTATACATCCTTTAAGGTAGTTCATAGAGAAAATTATAATCCACATTCATGAAGCTGAGACACATTTGTTGCTCTGCTTTCAGCATAAAGTTAAAATCCATGGAGTCTATCTAGAGTATTAGTTGAACAGTGCATGAAACCATATACATGATGCATCGTAAAAACAGATTCGTTTGAGCCATTACTCCTCGTTATCACCGTTATGTCAGTAATTAATAAATATTGGCAGCAAATAAAAACTGAGAAGCAGAAATAGAAGCCAAATGTAGACACATTTAGTGCCTTGGAAAACACTTATTGGTGGTTGTATTTACAAGCAAACGGACTAGAAATTCTGAAGTTAGAAAATTTAGGATTCAGTCCATTGAGCAAATTTACTGAGTATTCCCTGTGTGAAAACCTTTGTACTGGTCTTAATTGGAAATGATGAAAGAAAATTAAAAAAAAAAAGATGACTGGTCTTTTGAGAATTTGAAATTTGTTTAGAAAGACAAAAACACATATAATCTAACAATCGAATCATGCTTAGCACATGATGCATTAACTACTAGAAATAATTAGTTATTGAGCCAATAGTGAATAAAGGAGTCTGTGAGAATCACTGAAGGAGAGCTGCTTAGAGATGAGTTGGAGCAAAATGTTGAAGATGTAAGAGCTTATGAGTTTGCAGGGACCAGGCAAGGCTGTGACTTACTTACACTTACTTTCAATGGAGTAAGTTACATACAGGTCCTAATAAGCATATTAGCTTAGTTAATAAGGTAATGGTGGAAAATCAGGGAGAAATCATGGGTTTGTGAGCAAATGGCTGGTGTAAAAGTAGCTTGGGTAGTAAAAATTCCTAATTTTTAAGAAGTTTTGAGGATTTATACATTTAAAAAGTAAATCCCTTATTAGCTTGGTGCTGGAACACAACTACTGGGCAACTGTTTTCATTTTTATATATTGCTCTCCAGATCTTCACTACATATGTATATTTTACACTGTTGCAATCATAGTGTATGTAGCATTTTGTATTTTGCGTTTCTCATCTAACTGTATACCATAAACATTTTCTGCATTTCTCTATAGTTACAGTAATTTAACAGTACGAATTCCATCCTGATGATCTATTGCGATTTACTAACTCATTGCCTTATTGTTGCATATTTAGATTGCTTCCTGGTTTTATTTTATTCTTTGTAATGCTGCAGTGAATACTGCTGCTGTACATATGCTAGTTTTCCTTCAATTCTATTATTTTTAGAGTACGTATTCACAAAAATAGATTTATTGGGTCTGAGGGTTAGAACATTTTTATAGTTCTTTTTTTTGCCATTCTCATTTTAGAAGGATTCTACCAATTTTACTCTGCCACTAGCAGTGCATATGGGAACTGCTGTTCTCATATCTGTGCCAGCAACAGATTTAATTATTAGAAATGTGCTTGTTAATTTTACAGGCTTAAAATGACACTTTCATATTAATTTAATTAGGGGTTTCTTCCTAGGGAAGATGATCATTTTCTTAATTTGTTTGCTGATTATTTTTATTCTCACTCATGTAAATTATGTATTCCTCTCATTTGGCTTTTCAGCTAATGAACCCTTTTCTTTACCAAATATAAGAATTATTTAAAGAACATGAGATTTTATGTAGAGCCAAGGGAAATTATTAGCTCAAGAGCAAAACAGGAGAACATTTCTGTTCTTCCCAGATGAAGTCTGAGCATATCTTAATACATACAAAATAGGTATATACGCTATTGCCATGCCTGGTTGAATTAGCTGGCAGTGGGTTCACTCTTGGGGGCTTCTCACTCTCCTGGCTGCTGAAGCAACTCACAAGAATGAGCATGAACATTATCTTACTGCAGGAGATATGTGTACTTGAAAAGCATAGCCTATGACCGACATTCAAATCATAAGTTAGAGAAAAGCAAAGATGTTTTAGAATAGAGACACTATTAGGAAAGTTTCCCTGTAGATCGTCTAAAGAACCAGGCACACAGAATATGTTTTCCTTATTCAGTTCAGTAAACACTTTAAAAAGAGATGTTGATTGCTAGGAAGGATACAAAAGTGAACCAGGTATGATTTAGCTGCAAACACGCTTTCAGTATAGCGGGCGAGATAAGATAATGTACACAAATAGCAATAAGATGTGGGATTAGGAGAAAATTCTCTACTGGAAAACAAGCAAATTTTATTTATGTATAAAGAGCAAGAGAATTACTCTATTGCGAGGGGGCAGAGATTATCTCAAAATATTAACAAGATTCCAACAGGCAGAACTCGGAGTTGGGAGGGGGATATTCCAAGAATAAACAAAGAGGCGAGAGGCAGGTCATGGCAACACGTGTGAGGAGGGACCATGGAAGGAATGGACAGAGTGCAGGTTAGGCTGGACCATCCTCAAGTGAGAGGGTCAAGGCTGCAGCAGTCCTAGGAGGGCAGAGGGAGAGGTGTGTGGCTTAGGAATTTTAGACTTCTCGCTTTGGGAATGGAGATATTTGAGGGGGAGTGCGCCAAGATCAAAGCTATCTTTATGCTACTTCCAGCATATTTTTTTAAAGAGGTAATGCATTGTTTTGCAGCTTACATCTTTATACAGTTTTTCAACAGTGTTCTATAAATTGTGGATATGAGAAAGAATCACATGATACGGTGGAAAGAGAACTAGACTGAGAGTCAGGAAACTGGATTATAGTCACAGCATACTGGGTTATTTGGGGATGACTTCATCTCTTTGGGGTTCATCTTTTCTACATGTAAAATGAGAATAATGGACTGTGGATTTTCAAAGCTCCTTCTAGCTTGAACCTTCTAAAATCTGAAGTGCGCTTCAAGAAACCTTAAAAACCTGTTTTTTTTAAAAAATCTATCTATCTGTCTAATCCCCCCCCCCCCCCCCCGTATATATGTCTCCTGAAATTTTATCTTGAGAGTTTAATTTCTTTGTATTTCAGCTTTTCAGTATTCAGTAGTCCTCTCCCCAGACAGAAATCACCCGGGGGTAATGTGCCAAAGCAGTTGGCTTTTGTAAGTTCAGCAGGATTTAAGTGTGTGTTAACTATCCTAACACTTGACAGCTGGAGGAGTAGGACCGTGTCATGTGAAAAGTGACTGTTCATAGGAGGGGATAACAATAATGGTATAACAATAGCGCTTACTGTGTGCTTTCCAATATATTAAATCACTTAATTCTCACAATAACCCTACAAAATCTGTACTGTTATAATCCCCACTTCACAGATGAAGATGCTGGGCATAAAGACCTAATTACTTCCTTAAAGGCACACAGCTCATTAGTGGCAGAGCCAGGATTTGAGCCTAGGATTCCCGAGTGAGAGTCCATGCTTTTATCCACCACACAACATCTGTAGAAGTGGGTTCTGTCCACAGAAAACACACAGATCTCAGTCTCCATGGGGAACGGGTAGAAGACCTTTGAAAGGGAAGATACCAATATGCCTGTGATACTCTTGTGACTTCACATTTTGCTTAGAATGTCACTATCAGAATTATACATTGTCTTGATAAAGACAATGTAAGCCTTTCCCTTACCTGAACAGTATTTTAAAGTGTAGAATTATAGTCATGCAGCTGTAGCCTGTGTTGATTTCACTTAGAGGGATTTGTGAGTGGATGGATTTGGTTGGTATTTTGAACAAGACCAGAATGCCCAAACACCATGGCTGTGAAGATGAACAGCGTCAGATGGTTTTTCAGTCCCTGGGATTTCCCAACACTGCTGTTCGAAAGGTCAAGCTGTAATCAAAGTCCTCATCTTTTGCCGGTTGCCTGTGAGTAACACTTTTCCCATAAATTCGTTAGGACTACTACTTTGCTTTTGTTTTCTTTGAGTTTGGATCTTTGACCTATTGCAAACAGGCAACGATGGAAAGAAGGATCTGTCCAACGATGGACAGAAGTGATTCGGTGATCAATTAAACTAATGTGTGTGGATGTGCTTTGTGACCAAGAAAGTGCTATCCAGATAAAAGGGTTATAGTTATGCTGACCTTATAATTTTTTTACTTCAAGTAATCACTACTTGAGAGATTCCTCTACTAAAAGGTAGCTGGTTGAGTGGTCAAGATCACATCTTTTGATAACAAAGGGAACAGGGCTTCAATGACTAGCTTTATTGTTATTTAACATTTGTATGTCATGGACCAAATGGGATTAACAGCCACACTGGCCCCAGAGCTTGTTGTAGAGTTTAAATGGGATAGTGCATCCAAATTGCTGAACTCAGCCCCACGGTGAGTATTTGAGAAATCTTAGCTTCTAGTGGTAATGGTAGTGATAGTAACAGAAATGTCATTCTAAGGCAAAAGCCAGAAAAAGCAATAAAACAACTCTGAGTAAATTACTCAACACATACCTGAAACCGAAACCTGTCACTTTGAAGCAGAAAAAAAAACATACAAGGTGAATTTGAAGAAAACACGTGTATCTTGAGTTTTTAAAAGCTCATTCTCTTTAACCATTTTTTCCCTGCATCTAGGAATCTATTCGAAGTTAATGATCACAGATTAAGGCAAAGGCTTATATATAAGAACAGTCATTGAAAAATTTTTTAATGGTGACAATTAGAAAGAGTCTAAATGTCCAGCATAGGAGAATGCTTTAATACATTAGAGCACAATTTTAATATGATAGGATATTTATTTTGCAGAATATAAAAAATACGTTTCAAAATAATATATAATGACAAAACAATATTTGTTTAATATTTCAGAGAAAAGGCAAGATCATATTATGATTTTAATGCTATTAAATATATTAATATTATATTTCCTTAGATAAAATGGGATAAAAATAATAATGGCTATGCCTATTAATAGAGATTTTGTGAGGATTATATGATGATTACTACATGCCTGACATACAGCACATATTAGGTCTATAATTGGACGTAGGCTAAGTTTTTCTAAAATTTACTTATATGTCATCATACACTAACCATCCTTTAGTGAGAATCCGTTATCTTCCAGGCACTAAACAAGATGCTGGGAATGCAGAAATGATTAAACAGGGCCCCTGAGCATACATTCCAAAGAGAAGATATATAAAAATGAACAATTGACTTAGGTCTAATTATGTAAATTCTAAAGTCATTCCTAAAATGGTACCTCTCTGGACAAATGGATTTCTGCCCCTGTTGCCCTCTCAGCCAGACATGTCTGTGCTGGGTTCAACTTGCTCAAGTTTACCCAGAGGACCTGAAAATACCCTTGAAATGTCCTGAAATTGACCATGAAGCACAGTTAATAAGATTTGGTATCTATAACCCTGGACAGTGATTATTTTGTACACTGAGGTTTGAGAAATACCGAACTAGATTAAATGATGGAACGAAAGAAAAATCTATAGGCAGTTGTCTGGATAATCCCTAGCACTGAGTGAGAGATGGATGGAGAATTCTCAAGTGTTTCTGCTCAACTGCAGGGTTTTCTCCATTATGTTTGAATATTAAGTCTCTGTGACATGACTGCACATAGATATTTTTATTTGTCCTTTTGAGCATTATGTAAAATAATATACAGGAAAGCGTCTAGCCCAGGGAGTGGCACATAGTAGATATTTACTATTAATCGATCTGGATCTCAACCTTGCTTGGTCAAATCCACAACACATTTTGCTTTGAAAAGTTAGTATAGAGAGGGGATTGCCTCTTGTGCTCAGTCTCTCCTTGTTGAGGTCCTGCTAAGTAACCAAGTAGCTGTCACTCCCAAGCTCTTGACCATCTGTCTCCTCCTTTTCCAGAGTTAGGGAATCAGCCCATGAGTTACATGGCATATGATGTAGCGCCATTGGGATACAGTGCATGTTAGCACAGGATTCCGGACAAAACTATAAGGTGCCCAGAGGAGAGGCAGAATCGTTTCTGGTAACTAGCTCACATTCACTCTTTTGCTATAAATTTAAAAAAAAGTAAGCAACTGCTGTAAATGCTGGCTTCAGTATGCTGGAAAAAGCATGGTCTGGCTCTTTGTTCCTGATGCTGTCATTATTACTGGTTTGTCTGTATCTAACCCTCTCCTCCTGGGAGTTCAGAACTCTTCAGTGGTAAATTCATATTTGATGTTCTTGTTCTAATCCCAGATTAGTACACCAGTACAGCTGGAACAGACGGAAAGGGTGAAACTCTCAGGGGGAAGAAAATCATTAGCCTGTCCTGCGTCCCCAGGACCTGATGAAAAGTCAGATTAGGAAGGGCTTAATCTGCTCTGGAAAGCCAGTGATACCCTGCCCTCCCTCCGGAGCATTAATCTTGAATACTTCCACTCCGCTAAACTCGCTTGGAAGTATTTTAACATTCACAAGAGATAGGCATCCCCCCTTCAAGAAATGATACCTTTCTGTAAAAAGAATGATGAATTGTTTGAGCACTGATAGTCAGTATGGACTGTAGTCCTGCATAGTAATTAACTATGTGGGGTGGTGAGCAGGGCGCTCTGGATTCCCATCCCAACATTTCACTTGACAAGTCACTTTACTTCTCTGTGCCCTGTTCCCTCAGCTGTGAAATGGGGACTATAGTAATTCCTACCTCCCCTGGGTTTTTTGAGAATGAATGGGTTACCATGTAAAATAGAATCTGGCCAAGGCTAAGCACTCAATAAATGTGAGAAACTTTTATTATTGTCATTAGTATGATGGTAGATAAAAGTTGGTAGGCATTGGTGGATATAATCATTATCAAATCATCTCCCTTATTAAAGTCTTTATATTACTAAATACTTGATAAAATACTTTATTCTTAAGGGGCCGTTGCCTGTAGGGAAGATAAATTTCATTTATTTTATATACACCATGATTTTGTTGTTTGAATTTTATTTTATTTTCTAAAATTTATAATGATCTGTCATAAGTTTACAGTTTATAGAATACCTTCACTTGCATTATCCTCTCCAAATTGTATAAGGATGTGATGCCAAGGCCCTGGGAAATTAGGTTATTTAATCCAGGATTCCTGAACTGGTGAGTGGTTGACTGAAGACTTGAAAGCACATCTTCAGACCCCATGTTGATCACTCTAATTGCTATGCTGTGTAGAGGGGAGTCGAGGTAGTGAAAATGCACAGGCTTTGGAGTTGTTAGAATTTCAATTTGAATTGCATTGCTAACCTGTACTACAGCTGACAAATTGCCTGATTTCACTGAGCCTCAGTTTCCTTATCGGTAAAAGTGAGAGGACATTTGTTTTTCCCTTTCTAACTTATTTCACTCTGTATGACAGGCTCTAGGTCCATCCACCTCACTACAAATAACTCAATTTCCTTTCTTTTTATGGCTGAGTAATATTCCATTGTATATATGTGCCACATCTTCTTTATCCATTCATCTGTCGATGGACACTTAGGTTGCTTCCATGTCCTGGCTATTGTAAATAGAGCTGCAATTAACATAGTGGTACACGACTCTTTTTGAATTATGGTTTTTCTCAGGGTATATGCCCAGTAGTGGGATTGCTGGGTTATATGGTAGTTCTATTTTTAGTTTTTTAAGGAAACTCCATACTGTTCTCCATAGTGGCTGTATCAATTTACATTCCCACCAACAGTGCAAGAAGGTTCCATTTTCTCCACACCCTCTGCAGCATTTACTGTTCGTAGATTTTTTTTTTTTTTTTTGCTGTACGCGGGCCTCTCACTGCTGTGGCCTCTCGCATTGCGGAGCACAGGCTCCAGACGCGCAGGCTCAGTGGCCATGGCTCACGGGCCCAGCCACTCCGCGGCATGTGGGATCCTCCCGGACCGGGGCACGAACCTGTGTCCCCTTCATCAGCAGGCAGACTCTTAACCACTGCACCACCAGGGAAGCCCGTTTGTAGATTTTCTGATGATAGCCATTCTGACCGGTGTGAGGTGATACCTCATTGTGGTTTTGATTTAACACATATATATGGAATCTAAAAAACCCATATATATGGTTCTGATGAGCCTAGGGGCAGGAGAGGAATAAAGAAACAGACATAGAGAATGGACTTGAGGACACAGAGTGGGGGGACGGGTAAGCTGGGACGAAGTGAGAGAGTAGCATTGACATATATACACTACCTAATGTAAAATAGATCGCTAGTGGGAAGCAGCCGCATAGCACAGGGAGATCAGCTCGGTGCTTTGTGACCACCTAGAGGGGTGGGATAGGGAGCGTGGGAGGGAGACGCAAGCGCGAGTGGATATGGGGATATATGTATATGTATAGCTGATTCACTTTGTTATACAGCAGAAACTAACACACCATTGTAAAGCAATTATACTCCAATAAAGGTGAAAGATGTCAAAAAGAACAAATGAGAGGACAATACCTTCTCTAGACTTGCTGTGTAGATTAAAAACCAACCAGATCTCCTGTAGGAGAGGTGTTAGCCCAGTTTCAGGTCCGTGGCCATGACACAGTCAAAGAGTTTCTTCCTTTATTTCTTCGGCATTGATGACGTGACAGGCACAGTGCCAAACTCATTTTTTTTTTTTTTTTTACCGATCAAAGATTTCATCTATGAAAGCCTGAGTTTGATTCCTGTTGCCCCAAGGAAGACCCCCTGTAATCCATATGATTCCATCTCCAGCCATTCGTAATGATTCTGGTACTTCTGTGAAAAAAGAAGAGGCAAATTGGGGAATGAGGTAATAAGGAGCAGAAAAGAAAAGCCAACCTCCTCCAGCCTTAGATAATTTGTAGAATTCATTAGCCGCTAAGCAGCAAGGGGAAAGCTTCCCGACGATTTCATCTCTTTGCTCCTGTAAACTAGGTGTTCCAGACATAAAAACAGAGGGAAGGTGAGAACAAGTGCTCAGTGGGCAAATGGCTCACTAGTGATACCATCCTGGTGATGTTCTCTAATTTATTCAGTTAACAATTTGATTGTGAAACAACTGCTTGGTCTGGGGAGGGGTCTTTGGAGTAGACTCTGTGCTCCTGCTGCTTCATGAACATATGGTGCTAGGATTTTAAGGTAAAATGATAGAAAAGGCAGGAGAATGTTCAAGTGGCTAGAAACAAGTCAGAGAGGTGCAAGAATTTGCCTGTTCTCACAATGGGGATTATTTTGTACATTGAGTTGTTTGTTTGGTCTATCCGGGATGAAGGAATGCAAGTGAGACACTTCTCAACCACTTGACTTTTTAAATCACACAGTGAGCTTTAAAGGAAGCTGCACTGAAAAAGCTGAGTCCTCTTCCTGATATAAAATGCAATCCCTTAACCAGTCAAGCCACTGTAGCTCTAAAATATATCCCAGATCTGCCTATTGCTCTCCACCCAGTGCTGCGACACCGTGCCAGCCACCTTTGTTTCTCATCTGCATCTCAGCTTTGGGCTCCCAACTGGGCTTCCTGTAGCTACTCATTCAGCCTCATATTCCACTTTTTTTTTTTTTTAACCCAGAAGTTAGAGGGATTTTTAAAAAACATAGATCAGATCTTCTTACTTCTCTGATTTAGGATCTTCCAATGCCTTCCCATTTAACTTACCACACTTGAGTAAAATCTAAATTTACTGTCACAATCTACAGGACCTCACAGACTCTGACCCTCCAATGTCTCTGACCTCTCCCTTCCCATCCCCACCCTGGCTCCATCGAGTCCACTCTCCTTCAGCTTTCTCTCTGATCCTAGGATCGACTAGACTTCCTTCTGGTTCACGTCTTAGCGTTTGCTGTTCTCTCTGCCTGAACGATTTGGTCCTTCTTGGCATACAGCTCTCAATCCAAATGTCACCTCTTTAGATAGATCTTCCGCTCTGCCCAGGATAAGGAACTTTATCTGAACAACCCTAAATGAAGTTAGGTTGTGCATTTATTCCCTTGTTTATTATCTATCTCTCTCTCAACTACACTAATGCAAGTTCCATGAAAGCAGGAATGATGCTTATTTCTTTTTCTGTTGCCATACTTGGTATTTAAAAGGTACTTAATCTTCGCTGAATGAACAGATGAATTAATATAACTAGACTGCAAGGATTCATGAATGAATGAATAGAACTAGTTTGCAGGACCAATGAATGAATGAATGAATGAATAAGTGAATGAATGAATGGACTGTGGCCAGGCTGCAGGACCCTCAGGTCTGGAACTGGGCCTTGTCTTGGTTTCCTATCTCCTACTTTGCATATAGGTGCCCAGGCAGTATCTCTTGAGTTGGATGTAACTGAAAAATTTATTTTCCTGTTCAAGGTGAAAAAGTATTCCTTATGTAAGATGAAATGTAAAAATATGTTTTGATAATACTCCCCTGAGCGTGCTTTTGGGTAACCATCCCGGTTTGCCTGGAAGTGAGGGATTTCCCAGGATGCGACGTTAGAAGGTTTCCTGGTTTTAGAGTCAGAAAGACCTAACCTGTCAGTTAGGAATTGTCTTTACCTGCTAGTATCAGAAGCCAGAAATAACATTTTTAAACACTAAGAGCTTATTCTTTGACATAAAATGAGTTCAGAGGTGGACGCACGAGGGCAACATGGCAGCTTTAGGTCCTTCAGCGACCCGGGTTCCTTGTATCTACGTGCTCTTCCATCCTTAGTGCATGACTTTCATCCTTAGAGCTACCTCGTGTTCTAATAAGATTGCTGGGGCTCCTTCAGCCATCACACCTACTATCTCAGCAGGATCTGTCGCTAAGAAAAAACGACTGGGTGATGAATAATAGACACTTAGCAGCATCTGCACCAGCTGGGTTCACCACTTACTGACTCAGTGACCCATGAGGGTTGCTTCATTTCTCTGTCCCTGTTTCTAAATCTGCACTATGGTTATGAAAACCACAATAGCAGTGGCTCCCTGTATATCGAGCCCCACTATTTGTCAGGTGTTTTATACACATTGGGTCAACCTCACAATAATTCTGCAAGGGGTGTGTTAGTGTCCCCTTTTAGATGAGAAGAGTGAGGCTTTGCTAGCGAAGGTAAAGCCAGAACTTACACCCAGAGTGGTTTCACTTATAATACCCACTCTCTCCATTACTCTTTGCTTTCTACCTCATTGGCTGTAAAGATTAAATGAGAAAATGAATGTAAACTGCTTGACATGTAGATTTTTTTCAATAAACCAAAGCAATATCTCTGTAAAGAAAATATTTTTGAGTTTTCTACAACAGCAGCCAAAAGTCCTTGGTAGATGCATATGGGAAGTGTTTTAGGATGTCATCTTGAAGTCACATGAATCTGATGAGCAACCCTCACCCTTGCCAACCCCCATTGTCCCCACCCCAGCCTCTTACGGTATAGAAGAATTCTCCCTGCCAGGAAGTTCTCCTGTTCATCTGACACAAACCACTTCTGTCTTGTCCCTTTTTATTGGTTCTGTGCCCCATGGAGAGCTGGAAGACCTGGCCATTCTCTTTGAAATGCCACTTGAAGGCCATGATCAAGTCATTTATCATTCTTTTCTCTCTCAAGCCAATTTACAGGCGAAAAAAGTTGCCCTTGAATTGTTCAAAGGAGATGAAAATTCCCTAGAACTGGAGGCAGGTTGACCCATAGACCTTCCTTGGCATTTGCAATAGACATTCCAGGTAGTGTAGCCCATTCTTGGCATTCATGTGTCTCTGAGCCTATAGCGTAGCAGAACGTCTCTGCATCGCTCCATGTTCAAGGAGGTCAAGTTCTTTGAAAATTCATGATGTTTTAAAATACCTCCTTTTCTGAAACGTGCTACGGGCGTTCTTATCCGTCATGTCTTATAAATAGCTGATGCCAGACTCCTGTAAGTTACAGTAGACTTTTGTCTACTCTTATCTCATCCCAAAGCCTTTACAATAGCTTTCCGCCCCCAGGACACAATGAATTCCTTTTCAGAGAGTGATGGCTGTATTTATTTCCAGGGAAGAATAAATAAGAAGAAAGCAGGGAGAATATTTACATCCTTGGGCCTTGAAAGAGGCTGCTAAGAGCCGACTTTGAGACACTTGGTTTTGTTAAAGTAACTCATGGCCTGTTTGGGAATCCACTTTGGAGGAAATTGAGTCAAGAAGCTAGAGTTGCAATTTGTATTTATCTTTTCATTGATCATTATTTTCCTTTTCTAAAAACTTTATGGTTTGGGAAAAAAATGTGGATGATACATAATCTTAGGGGATAAAATTTCATCCCCAAATATTACAGCATTGAGCGGGAAGAGCCATGGAATGGAGAGTCTGAGGTTGTATTACTGATACCGAACCATACCAATCATAAAGTTAACACTTACCGAGGGCTTCTTGTGTATCTAACATTGTGCTAAGATCTTTAAATACATTCTCTCACTTAATCCTCCAAATACCCAAAATAACAATCCATAGTAGACAGGGACATCATCTCTAGTCATAGATGAGGGAACGGAGGCCCAAAGTGGCTTACTATTTTGCCCCAAGGCACCCCAATAGTGAGTGGTTGAGACCCAATTTAGATTCACTTGTGTCTGCCAGGGAATTGCAGCATATTGGTCTGCTAGGGCTGTCATAACAAAATGCCACAGACTGGGTCTCTTGGCAAACAAAAATTTAGTTTTTCACAGTTCTGGGGGCTAGGAGTCCAAGATCAAGGTGCTGGCAGGGTGAGCCTCTCTGAGGCCTCACTCCTTGACTTACAGATGGCCACCTTCCCGCTGGGTCCTTACATGACCTTTTCTCTGGGCATGCACACTTGTGGAGTCTCTTCCTCTTTTTATTAAGAATACCAGTCCTGTTAGATAAGGGCCCACTGTAATGCCCTCATTTAACCTGAATTACCCCCTTGAAGGCCCTGTTTCCACATATAGTCATGCTGGGGATTAGGGCTTCAACATACACATTTGGAAAGGGGGGCACAATTCAATGAAACAGTGAACTTAACCAGTGTACTAAGGTCTTGCTCTGATAACAGGAGTTTGATCAATATCATTATAACTTCTCTGGCCTTAAGTCTCTCATGGATTAAAAAAAAAGTTTCGGTTTAAAAATTTTTTTAATAGTTTTATTGAGGTACTATTGATATTCATTCATTTAGTTTTTAAAGACTTTTCCTCCTCTATAAAACTTATGAAATAAACACTGCATAATTCATCAACAGATTCATCATTATTGGTATAAAATCAAGATAGGGTCATTCTGTTACTCCTTCCTGTGAAGACCATGTGAAGTTCTTAAGCCACTGAGATGACCTGTTACTTGTGCTTTCACAAAGATTCTCTCATGCCTTCATGTGCTCTTGTGGTTTTGATTTTTTTTTCCCCCTTTGGCTTCCTCTCCTTGGTATCTGTGCTTCTCCTTTTCCCCTCCCTTCCCTTTCATTCTCTCTTGTACGCTATACACAATATGAAAGAGGGAGATCTGCCTCTGTTTTTACTCTCAAGCTTAATTGCATTGCCTCCTCTAACCTCTTGCCGATTAAATAGTGGCAAATGGAGAAATTATTGTTAGGTTTACAGGAGAAAACAGGTTGAGAAGTGCACTTGCTTATTGAAGCATGCTTTCCTTTTCCACTGACATTACCTAGACTTTTGTATGCACTTGCTTTGTGCCTTCCATGATTATTATTTTTTTCATCTTTTCATGGGATGTCAACAGCTGTCAACAGGATATCAGTATTTTTAATTAATTAATTAACTTATGGTTGTGTTGGGTCTTTGTTTCTGTGCGAGGGCTTTCGCCAGTTGTGGCAAGCGGGGGCCACTTTTCATCGCGGTGCACGGGCCTCTCACTGTCGCGGCCTCTCTTGTTACAGAGCACAGGCTCCAGATGCGCAGGCTCAGTAGTTGTGGCTCACAGGCCCAGTTGCTCCGCGGCATGTGGGATCTTCCCAGACCAGGGCTCGAACCCGTGTCCCCTGCATTGGCAGGCAGATTCTCAACCACTGCGCCACCAGGGAAGCCCTTGCCTTCCATTATTTTTAATTTCAGCTTACAATTAGAGTCTGCAAATTGAATTGCTTTCTCTGAGGAGGTATATTTGGCAGGTACCACTGTTCCCCATCCCCCATTGCTCAGCTGAAATTAACGTGGTTAATTTTGTTCCCTTGTATTTCAAACTGGCCTGATGAGTAGAATCATGATTGCACTTAGTAATTGCTTCCCCAGAATCTGTAGGGAGAACAGATATGAGTGGTGCTTGGTCTGATGAGGAAGAGAATGGAGGTTCTCCTGGGAAGTACATGGGAGCTTTAGGCCATGATCTTGGGGATTAGGGAGCTGTCCTCTTTACGTGCACTCAAAAGTCTTATGGTGTTTACAGAAGCCGTGAAGGGCACTGCTGCTGGAAGTGTCCAGTTTGGACTCAGGGTAAAATTGGAGACCTGGTTATTTGTTACGGCTCACAGATGCTGCAAAGGGAACCGTATTAACCCTGGATCTTCTAGCTCAATGCCAGCTCAGTTCTGATTATCTTTTATTAGTGAAAAACTTAACGTCTAGTTAGTCTTCAGCAGTTCCATCTCAAAAAAGTTGAATTGATTTTAGTTCCACAAATGAAAGAGGGATTAACCTCATATTCAGAGACCCCAGGGTGCAAAGTGGAAGCCAGTGTAGCATCATGGGTGGCAAGTGTCAGACCACTGAAAGTGTTTGAGAATCCAGACCTCTAACATCCTTTCGAATCCTGAGATGCACCATCCACCGCACTCCCAGCCTCAGCTCTCAGTGTTCTTCACATGGTTGTACCCTATGCCCGTCTGAACCTGGTGACGCCACCATACCTCAGTGTCTTTTATGTCTGTATGCCTTTGTACCTCCTCTTCCCTATTTCTGGGAAACTGTTTTCTCTGGGCTTCTGAGTTGTTGATTCCTACCTAGTATCCTTCAGGATACAGCATGAGCATTACTACCCTTCTAAATACCAACCCCTCTATCTTGAGGATTGAGTTAGGGGCTCTACTCTGCTCCAAGTGCTTACCTCTATGAAAGTACCTATCACCTAGTATCAGAATTGTTGGCTGCCTTGTCCTTATATTAGACCTCTTATATTAGATCCATATCACTGCCATATTTATTTTTGAAATCATGCGTCAAGGGTATAGTAAGCGTACCAAAAAATGATGTTGAATAAGTCGGTGAAACAAAATAACAATTGATATACTTTTTGTGTGTGTACAACTGTAGAGTTTTTAAATATTTTTATTAGCACTTAAAGTTTCAATAATAATATTTTTTAAGCTTTACAGTACCTAATTTTTTATGTACCTTCCCAGCTATGCTCTTTCTAGGAATCATACATACTTTTCATAGACTACTGTCAATGAACATGTAGATAAGTTTTTTTTTTTCTTCGCGGCGCGCGGGCCTGTCACTGTTGTGGCCTCTCCCGTTGCGGAACACAGGCTCCGGACGCGCAGGCTCAGCGGCTGTGGCTCACGGGTCCAGCCGCTCTGCAACATGTGGGATCTTCGCGGACCGGGGCACGAACCCGTGTCCCCTGCATCAGCAGGCGGACTCTCAACCACTGCGCCACCAGGGAAGCCCTAGATAAGTTTTTAAGAAAGCCAGAAGGTATTGAACTAAAATTTAATGGTTAATATAAAAAAGTAATGCAATAGTTATTTCTGTAGAAAAAACAGATTTTGTATTATATCAAATACAATGGATAGGAAAATCTCTTCACTGGTGAATAGTCTACTGAATCATACAGAGCAATTACCCCTTTTATTTATAAATTGTGAAGATTTTTCTGGCAGCCATGGGCATTCAAGAGACCTCCTTTCCAATAGAGGGTGCTTGTACTCCATAAGCTATGATGGATACCACCAGATGAAGACACCAAAAGACTTGTTCTAAATGCATCACAGCTGGCTACATGAAATTATTATTTATGTTCGGCTGCAGCCCAATATGAAGAATTTTAAGCCAAGGGGGCAAAAGTCTATCTTCTCATTTTGCAAGCCCCGGTCTTGTTACATGCTGTTTTAGCACTTTTCAGGTTAAACGAGGAAACCATAGTTAGCCCAGAGAAGTGTTTAGAGAGACGCCCAAGTTACCCCCTGCATGATGTGTGAGTATCTTTGCCTTTCACGGAACCCACATTTGATGAGGGCAAAGTTATTTCATTTTCACTTATAGAGAATTATTTCACTATTTCACTTTCTCTTTCTAATAATTTTAGATTAGGTCTACCTAATTGGCCTCTGGCTACTTGAAAAGAGTGAATATGGAATGTAAGATGATTAATCGTTCCAGTGAATGGTCTGGAGAACTTGGTTTCTTAGAGAACTGATGCTGGGGTGTGGAAGGACCTCAGTCTTCCTTTCATGCCTCCTTGCTTTTGATCTCGTTGTTCTCTTTGCTGTGATTGCCTTTACTGTTTCTCTACTGATTCAACCCTCCTCATTCTCTAAAAGCCAGCCCAAACACGCATGTAGAATTAAATACTCGTTCCCTTTTACTCCCCCAGCTACATTTCTTGGAATTATTAATGCCACTCGCTTTATTTTGTCTTGTATAATTATTAGCTGTTTACATATTTGTCTCCCCTCGGAGATGGTAAATACCCCATGGCAGGAACTGGGTTGTATTAATCTTTGTGCTCCTCCAATACCAATAGGCTGCACATAAAAGGTGCCCAGTAAACATTTATGGATTTGAAGTGAGTGTTTCTTAGACCTATACTACATGTAAATATTGAACTTAAAGTAACAATCACAGCTCCCTGGGCTTTTTAGAAATGCAGTTGTCTATATGTGTTGGTAAGCATAAAGAGGATAAAAAGTATATGATAGGTGAAATATGATTAATTTTGTGGTAGGGATAGAGGGCGGGCTCCTGTTGAGGAGCTGGTCTTTTGTAGACTTGCCATAGAGTGGTACTTAAGTGTTTTACTTGTTAATGTTTCTTCCTGTCTTTGTCAAAAATTAGTGTTTAGATGATTGTAGAATAGGCAGTACTGTGACATGTTTTATACACTATATAACTCATGTCAGGTACCTTTGACAATTCTTTAATGTTTTTTTATAGTTACATCTTTTCTTCTTTGTGACAAGAAACGTCACCAGGGCTCCCGTGTTACTGTTTTCTCTGACACCACGTTTACGATGAAGACGTAGTGTCACATGGTAAACACACCGGGGCAGATGCCCCAACAGTGGCCCATAGAACTGTTTCTGAGAAACTTGGGCTTTCATCATTGTTTCTTAAACAGAAAACCTTTATCACTAAAGTGATATGGGCTCAGTGTGAAAAACGGAAACAATTTACAGGAGTATAAATGCTGGTACAAGTGAGATTGTTCCTTCCTTCTCTGCCCTCCCCACCCAGAGAACCACTGTTTCTTTTTTAGCAATGTTTACACACACGCACATACACACACCATTTCTCTTTATAATTACTATTTTGATTGCCCTTTTGTGAAATGGCAGAAAACACAATTATCATCAATCCCAGCAAAACTCTTCTTCCAAGTTAAAGTCCTGACAATTAAGTTTCCCCTTGCTTGTCCTTCTTCCTGGTGGCTTATATAAATGCTGGGAATTTAAGGAGGGTCGTGGTTTCTGGAGTGAGGCGACAGCTGGACCCCATGAGGGCTGTTCACTCTAGAATTTTCTAGGGCGTGCATCGTCCAACCCACTTTAGCTATGCCCCCCTCCCTGGGCATCCAGTTAGGTACTGGCAGTCCCATTTGGTCCTTGGCCATAGTGTTTGTGTTGCTATCTGCTGGTCCATGTGCAAGCCTCAGGTGTGTGGACTTTCTTCCTCCTCTGCTAATGAGGAACAATTCTTCAAGGACATGGAAGCTGGGGGGAGGGTACGTGGGAACTTCTGTACCTCTCATCTCCCCTCATCCCCCACATCCAGCTATCCCTCTTCTTTTTTTTTTTTTGGCGGTACGCGGGCCTCTCACTGTTGTGGCCTCTCCCATTGCGGAGCACAGGCTCCGGACACGCAGGCTCAGCGGCCATGGCTCACGGGCCCAGCCGCTCCGCGGCATGTGGGATCCTCCCGGACCGGGGCACGAACCCGTGTCCCCTGCATCGGCAGTGGACTCTCAACCACTGCGCCACCAGGGAAGCCCTATCCCTCTTCTTGATAGAGTGAAATCCTCCTTTGGAAATGCTCACTGCCATTGTTCACAGGGCATTTCTGCTCTCAAACCTTGTGCTTATCAGAGAGCTCTCATTCTCCCATCCCCTTAAAGTGAACCGTGGGGGAGAGGGCACGGTAGAAAGCCCTCAGAGATTAAGACTAGTATGTCATACTGTTGTTTCCTTTTCTCTTGTTCTCCTATCCAGGGAGAGGTGTTCCCCTATACCCTCTTCTAGGACAGAAGACAACAAACAGGAAGTGTTTTGCAAGGATTTTACATGTGGATCTCAGCTTTTAAAAACTGAAATGTCCAGAATTAGACATCTTTTTCTATCCCCAGTTCTGCTGTGACATCTTTAGCTTAAGGGGAATGATGTACCTGAGGTGAGGTTAGAGCAGAAAAAGGAGTTTGGGGGAAAGCATACTCATTTACTGCTCACAGAATCATCCAGAACCATGTAATGCACATATGCACACATGGGTATTGTTTTTATTGCTTTGTTTCTGTTTTGCTTGGTCTTTGCATAAATGGGATCATATTTAGCATATTGTTTGTGACATGCTATTTTTTTCCTTAGCAATATGTGACATATTTTCATTACTACATAGTGTTTCTTAGTGTATTAGTCTGCTTGGGCTGCCATAATAGAACACTATAGACTGGGTGGTTTAAACCACAAAAGTTTATCTGTCATAGTCCTGAGGCTGGAATTCCAGCGTCCAAGTCTAGCAGGGTGGTTTCTCATGGGAGCTTGCTTCCTGGCTTGCAGAGAGCTGCTTTCTAGCTACATCCTCACATGGCCTTTCTTCTGAGTGTACCTGGAGAGGGAGCTCTCCGGTGTCTCTTCTTATAAGTGCAAGAATTGTATCAGATAAGGCGCCCCTCCCTTATGACCTCATTTAACTGTAATAAAGTCCATATAGGCCCTTCCTCCAAATATGGTCACATTGTGGGTTAGGCCTTCACCATATTAGTTTTAGGCAGGACACATTTTAGTCCATAGCATGTAGTATGGAGCATGATAAATGCTATTTATATTACAAATATCAACTGTTTATTACAGATGTTATACATACACTCTTATGTTACTTGATTAAATATATTTATGGTATTTTTCACTATATAGGAGTTTTACATATGTAATTTCTTATTTGGCATGAACATGATAAAATGTGTTTATAATGCAGTGCCTCCCCAAATTTACCCAAAGATGAGTATCGGTCATGGCATCCAGTAGCCCGGCTTCTTTCCATGAACCTCTCATACCGACAGCCCCTTTCAGGTCCCAACTCCTGTATTGTAGCACAGAACAGAAAAGCTTAGAAGGCCTACTGTCATAAAAACAATCAGAATAAAAGCTCACTTAACATAATTCAGCCTGCTTTCCTTATGCAGAAATCAGCAAAAACCCTTTCACGTCTCCTTGAATAGTCGTTTCTGAGTCAGTGGCTATCCTGTGGTGTGTTGTACTGGCCTCAGCTCTCACGTTCAGAGTGCATGTGGGGACTTCAGAAAGGCATTTGGCCTGCTGGGCACCGAGTTCCCCTGCACCTATCTGGAGACTTCAGCTTTTTTTTTCTTTCCTTTTTTTTATTATGAAAAACTTGGAACATTACAAAATTAGAGAAAATAGTGCAGTCAAGTGTGTGAACTCATTACCCAACCTCATCTCTTATCCACATTCTCTCCTCTGTTCTGTGGATTATTTTGAAGCGTCTCGAATATTGTATCATTTATCTGTAACTATTTCAGCAAACTAGGCTTATATTTTAAAAGGTAAGCATTTTTTGTAAAAGTAAACAGAATGTCGGTATCCCACTTAAAAGATCTGAACAATTCTTAGGTATTATAAAATATCTAATTAGTGTTTGAATTTCACCAATTGTCCCATAAATCCTTTTTAAAATAATGTTTGTTCAAATCAGGATTTAAACAAGATCTTCACTTTGCACTTGGTGAATAAGTCTCTTAAGTGTCTATCTATTCTGTTTTCTCATAATTTACTTGTTGAAGAAACTAGGTCATAGTCCTGCAGTTTTCCATAATCTGTATTTGGCCATTGGTCTGCCTATGGTGTCATTAATTATGTTCCTCTGCGTATCTTGTAAATTGGTAGTTCTAGACCATCAGTTCTCAAAGTGTGGTCTGGGGACACATGACAGGGCATCTCTGAGACACTCTCAAGGGATCCATGAGATCAAGACTGTTTTCATAATAATACTAAGATGTGAGTTGCCTTTTTCATCCTCATTCTCTTATATACAGTGGAGTTTTCCGGAATCTGTTTGACAAGTGGTATCACCACAGATTGCATGCAGAAGCTTATAAGAGAATCAAGTTCTCTTCTATTAAGCCAGCTATTAAAGAGATTTGCAGAAATGCAAAACAACCCAGTCTTTTCATTACTGTTTTTTAGTTTTGGAAAAATAGCTATTTTTCATAACAATATTTGTGTTAATGCATAATGGATTCATTATTATTTTTAAATGAATTGGTAAATAAATATTCAAAATGTTTCTCTTTCTGCTCCCAATTATTAATTTATTCAATTATTTTTATATCAGTATGGACTCATGGATATTTATTTCATATTTTGCATTATAATCCACTACTATTTTATATATTTTGTTTGTTCAAATTTTTCCAGCTTTTGAGAGTTCTTTCAGTTGGCTCCTATGTCCCCTTGGCATATCTCCATTAAGTTAATTTTTTTAGCACTTCCTTACCATGGATTCTTTAGTCTCATGTATTTCCTGACCTAGCTCTAGAATCAGCCATTTCTCTAAAGAATCCCAGTTCCTTTGATTGGAGATTGATATTAAAAACCAAGATCTGGGTTCTAGGTGTGCTCATTGCTATTTGGGTGTTGTTTCTTTTAGGCCTCTCAGCTAACAGAAGAAAGAGATGCATACTAACCTGTGTATATACACATAACTATAAATACTTCTACATGAACCATCTGTATCTGTATTAAGCTAAACCTGAGTTTATACTTATGTCTCCAACTCTAATCTATTCCACATGGATCATTCTAACCGCTGCCCCTTGCTTATCTGTAGATTTCTACTCTAACAGTGAGAAACTTGTTTCCTAACATCCACCATCCATTTACTTAATTGTTCAATTCTAGTAAACATGTATAGCAGTACCATAATTGTTTGCTCATATCCTCTTGAGAATCAACTTTGTCAACTACAGTACAGTGTACTCCATTTCCAAAATTGCTCACATCAGCACCCTTTTCCCCAACTACCTTCAGTGACGTTGTTTCATATATTTGTATTATGGTTAGATTCTCTTGTTATAGAATGCATTGTTTCTTGGGATCCCCCAATTTCCTCTGTGATTTTTGAAAATGTACATACATTAAGGTTCACTCTTTGTGCTGTTCGTTCTGATAAATGGATAGCATATATCCGTCATCATAGTATCACACAGAATAGTTTCACTACTCTAAAAATCCCCTGTGCTTTAATTATTCAACTTTCCCATCTCTTGTTTATCAGATACATAGTTTGCAAATATTTTCACCAAGTCTGTAACCTGTTCTTTGATATTTTGACAGTTTTTCACAGACCAGTAGATTTTAATTTTAATAGAATGGAAGTTATTAATTTTTTCTTTCATGCATTGTGCTTTTGGTGTTGTATCTTTATTTTTTTTACATCTTTATTGTAGTATAATTGCTTTACAATGGTGTGTTAGTTTCTGCTTTTTAACAAAGTGAATCAGTTATACATATACATATGTTCCCATATCTCTTCCCTCTTGCGTCTCCCTCCCTCCCACCCTCCCTATCCCACCCGTCTAGGTGGTCACAAAGCACCGAGCTGATCTCCCTGTGCTATGTGGCTGCTTCCCACTCACTATATATTTTACGTTTGGTAGTGTATATATGTCCATGCAACTCTCTCACTTTGTCACAGCTTACCCTTCCCCCTCCCCATATCCTCAAGTCCATTCTCTAGTAGGTCTGTGTCTTTATTCCTGTCTTACCCCTAGGTTCCTCATGACATTTTTTTTCCTTAAATTCCGTATATATGTGTTAGAATACGGTATTTGTCTTTCTCTTTCTGACTTACTTCACTCTGTATGACAGACTCTAGATCCATCCATCTTATTACAAATAGCTCAATTGGTTTCTTTTTATGGCTGAGTAATATTCCATTGTATATATGTGCCACATCTTCTTTATCCATTCATCCGATGATGGACACTTAGGTTGTTTCCATCTCCTGGCTATTGTAAATAGAGCTGCAATGAACATTTTGGTACATGACTCTTTTTGAATTATGGTTTTCTCAGGGTATATGCCCAGTAGTGGGATTGCTGGGTCATATGGTAGTTCTATTTGTAGTTTTTTAAGGAACCTCCATACTGTTCTCCATAGTGGCTGTACCAGTTCACATTCCCACCAGCAGTGCAACAGTGTTCCCTTTTCTCCACACCCTCTCCAGCATTTATTGTTTCTAGATTTTTTGATGATGGCCGTTCTGACTGGTGTGAGATGATATCTTATTGTAGTTTTGATTTGCATTTCTCTAATGATTAATGATGTTGAGCATTCTTTCATGTGTTTGTTGGCAGTCTGTATATCTTCTTTGGAGAAATGTCTGTTTAGGTCTTCTGCCCATTTTTGGATTGGGTTGTTTGTTTTTTTGTTATTGAGCTGCATGAGCTGCTTGTAAATTTTGGAGATTAATCCTTTGTCAGTTGCTTCATTTGCAAATATTTTCTCCCATTCTGAGGGTTGTCTTTGGGTCTTGTTTATGGTTTCCTTTGGCATGCAAAAGCTTTGAAGTTTCATTATGTCCCATTTGTTTATTTTTGTTTTTATTTCCATTTCTCTAGGAGGTGGGTCAAAAAGGATCTTGCTGTGATTTATGTCATAGAGTGTTCTGCCTATGTTTTCCTCTAAGAGTTTGATAGTTTCTGGCCTTACATTTAGGTCTTTAATCCATTTTGAGCTTATTTTTGTGTATGGTGTTAGGGAGTGATCTAACCTGACACTTTTACATATACCTGTCCAATTTTCCCAGCACCACTTATTGAAGAGGCTGTTCTTTCTCCACTGTACATTCCTGACTCCTTTATCAAAGATAAGGTGACCATATGTGTGTGGGTTTATCTGTGGCCTTTCTATCCTGTTCCATTGATCTATCTTTCTGTTTTTGTTTCAGTACCATACTGTCTTGAGTACTGTATCTTTGTAGTATAGTCTGAAGTCAGGGAGCCTGATTCCTCCAGCTGCGTTTTTTGTTCTCAAGATTGCTTTGGCTATTCGGGGTCTTTTGTGTTTCCATACAAATTGTGAAATTTTTTGTTCTAGTTCTGTGAAAAATGCCAGTGGTAGTTTGATAGGGATTGCATTGAATCTGTAGATTGCTTTGGGTACTAGAATCATTTTTCACAATATTGATTCTTCCAATCCAAGGACATGGTATATCTCTCCATCTATTTGTATCACCTTTAATTTCTTTCATCAGTGTCTTATAATTTTCTGCATACAGGTCTTTTGTCTCCTTAGGTAGGTTTATTCCTAGATAGTTTATTCTTTTTGTTGCAATGGTAAATGGGAGTGTTTTCTTGATTTCTCTTTCAGATTTTTCATCATTAGTGTCTAGGAATGCCAGAGATTTCTGTGCATTAATTTTGTATCCTGTTACTTTACCAAATTCATTGATTAGCTTTAGTAGTTTTCTGGTGTGTATGATCCTTTTAATGTGCTGTTGGATTCTGTTTGATAGTATTTTGGTGAGGATTTTTGCATCTATGTTCATCAGTGATATTGGCCTGTAGTCTTCTTTCCTTGTGATATCCTTGTCTGGTTTTGGTATCAGGGTGATGGTGGCCTCGTAGAGTGAGTTTGGGAGTGTTCCTCCCTCTGCTATATTTTGGAAGAGTTTGAGAAGGATAGGTGTTAGCTCTTCTCTAAATGTTTGATAGAATTCGCCTGTGAAGCCATGTGGTCCTGGGCTTTTGTTTGTTGGAAGATTTTTAATAACAGTTTCAATTTCAGTGCTTGTGATTGGTCTGTTCATATTTTCTGTTTCTTCCTGATTCAGTCTTGGCAGGTTGTGCATTTCTAAGAATTTGTCCATTTCTTCCAGGTTGTCCTTTTTATTGGCATAGAGTTGCTTGTAGTAATCTCTCATGATCTTTTGTATTTCTGCAGTGTCAGTTGTTACTACTCCTTTTTTGTTTCTAATTGTATTGATTTGAGTCTTCTCCCTCTTTTCTTGATGAGTCTGGCTAATGGTTTATCAATTTTGTTTATCTTCTCAAAGAACCAGCTTTTAGTTTTATTGTTCTTAGCTATCATTTCCTTCATTTCTTTTTCATTTATTTCTGATCTGATCTTTATGATTTCTTTCCTTCCGCTAACTTTGGGGTTTTCTTCTTCTTCTTTCCCTAATTGCTTTAGGTGCAAGGTTAGGTTGTTTATTCGAGATGTTTCCTGTTTCTTAAGGTAGGATTGTATTGCTATAAACTTCCCTCTTAGAACTGCTTTTGTTGCATCCCATAGGTTTTGGGTCGTCGTATCTCCATTGTCATTTGTTTCTAGGTATTGTTTGATTTCCTCTTTGATTTCTTCAGTGATCACTTAGTTATTAAATAGTGTATTGTTTAGCCTCCATGTGTTTGTATTTTTTACAGATATTTTCCTGTAATTGATATCTAGTCTCACAGCGTTGTGGTTGGAAAAGATACTTGATACAATTTCAGATTTTCTTAAATTTACCAAGGCTTGATTTGTGACCCAAGATATGATCTATTGTGGAGAATGTTCCATGAGCACTTGAGAAAAATGTGTATTCTGTTGTTTTTGGATGGAATGTCTTATAAATATCAATTAAGTCCATGTTGTTTAATGTATCATTTAAAGCTTGTGTTTCCTTATTTATTTTCATTTTGGATCATCTGTCCATTGGTGAAAATGGGGTGTTAAAGTCCCCTACTATGAATGTGTTACTGTTGATTTCCCCTTTTATGGCTGTTAGTATTTGCCTTATATATTGAGGTGCGCTTATGTTGGGTGCATAAATATTTACAATTGTTCTATCTTCTTCTTGCATCGGTCCCTTGATCATTATGTAGTGTCCTTCTTTGTCTCTTCTAATAGTCTTTATTTTAAAGTCTGTTTTGTCTGATATGAGAATTGCTACTCCAGCTTTCTTTTGGTTTCCATTTGCATGGAATATCTTTCTCCATCCCATCACTTTCAGTCTGTATGTGTCTCTAGGTCTGAAGTGGGTCTGTTGTAGCCAGCATATATATGGGTCTTGTTTTTGATCCATTCGGCCAGTCTGTGTCTTTTGGTGGGAGTATTTAATCCATTTACCTTTAAGGTAATTATCGATATGTATGTTCCTATTCCCATTTTCCTAATTGTTTTGGGTTTGTTATTGTAGGTGTTTTCCTTCTCTTGTGTTTCTTGCCTAGAGAAGTTCCTTTAGCATTTGTTGTATAGCTGGTTTGGTGGTGCTGAACTCTCTCAGCTTTTGATTCTTTGTAAAGGTTTTAATTTCTCCATCAAATCTGAATGAGATCCTTGCTGGGTAGAGTAATCTTGGTTGTAGGTTTTTCTCCTTCATCACTTTAAATATGTCCTGCCAGTCCCTTCTGGCTTGCAGAGTTTCTGCTGAAAGTTCAGCTGTTAACCTTATGGGGATTCCCTTGTGTGTTATTTGTTGTTTTTCCCTTGCTGATTTTAATATGCTTTCTTTGTATTTAATTTTTGACAGTTTGATTAATATGTGTCTTGGCGTATTTCTCCTTGGATTTATCCTGTATGGGACTCTCTGTGCTTCCTGGACTTGATTATCTATTTCCTTTCCCATATTAGGGAAGTTTTCAACTATAATCTCTTCAAATATTTTCTCAGTCCCTTTCTTTTTCTCTTCTTCTTCTGGAACCCCTATAATTCGAATGTTGGTGCATTTAATGTTGTCCCAGAGGTCTCTGAGACTGTCCTCAGTTCTTTTCATTCTTTTTTCTTTATTCTGCTCTGCAGTAGTTATTTCCCGTATTTCATCTTCCAGGTCACTTTTCCGTTCTTTTGCCTCAGTTATTCTGCTGTTGATCCCATTTAGGTTATCTTTAATTTCATTTATTGTATTGTTCATTGTTGCTTGTTTCATCTTTAGTTCTTCTAGGTTCTTGTTAAATGCTTCTTGCATTTTCTCTATTCTATTTTCAAGATTTTGGATTATCTTTACTTTATCATTATTCTGAATTCTTTTTCAGGTAGACTGCCTATTTCCTCTTCATTTGTTGGGTCTGGTGGGTTTTTATCTTGCTCCTTCATCTGCTGTGTGTTTTTCTGTCTTCTCATTTTGCTCATCTTACTGTGTTTGTGGTCTCCTTTTTGCATGCTGCAGGTTCGTAGTTCCCGTTGTTTTTGGTGTCTGTCCCCAGTGGCTAACATTGGTTTAGTGTGTTGTGTAGGCTTGCTGGTGGAGGGGACTAGTGCCTGTGTTCTGGTGGATGAGGCTGGATCTTGTCTTTCTGGTGATCAGGTCCACGTCTGGTGGTGTGTTTTGTGGTGTCTGTGGACTTATTATGATTTTAGGCAGCCTCTCTGCTAATGGCTGGGGTTGTGTTCCTGTCTTGCTAGTTGTTTGGCATAGGGTGTCCAGCACTGTAGCTTGCTGGTCGTTGAGTGAAGCTGGGTGCTGGTGTTGAGATGGAGATCTCTGGGAGATATTCACCATTTGATATTATGTGGAGCTGGGAGGTCTCTTGTGGACCGGTGTCCTGAAGTTGGCTCCCCCACCTCAGAGGCACAGCACTGACTCCTGGCTGTAGCACCAAGATCCTTTCATCCACACGACTCAGAATAAAAGGGAGAAAAAGAAGGAAGGAAGGAAGGGAGGGAGGAAGGGAGGGAGGGAGGAAGGGAGGGAGGGAGGGATGAGGGAGGGAGAAAGGAAGGAAGGAAGAAAGAAAGGAAGGAAGGAAGGAAAAGAAAGGAAGGAAGGAAGGAAGGAGATAAAATAAAATAAAGTTATTAAAATAAAAAATAATATTAAGAAAAAAAATCTTTTTAAAAAGAAAAAAAACAATGGATGGATAGAACCCTAGGACAAATGGTGAAAGCAAAGCTATACAGACAAAATCTCACACAGAAGCATACACATACACACTCACAAAAAGAGGAAAAGGGGAAAAAATCATAAATCTTGCTCTCAAAGTCCACCTCCTCAATTTGCGATGATTCGTTGTCTATTCAGGTATTCCACAGATGCAGGGTACATCAAGTTGATTGTGGAGCTTTAATCCGCTGCTTCTGAGGCTGCTGGGAGAGAGTTCCCTTTCTCTTCTTTGTTCTCACAGTTCCCAGGGGCTCAGCTTTGGATTTGGCCCCGCCTCTGTGTGTATGTCGCCAGAGGGCGTCTGTTCTTCGCTCAGACAGGACGGGGTTAAAGGAGCCACTGATTCGGGGGCTCTGGGTCACTCAGGCCGGGGGAAGGGAGGGGTGCGGGTGCGGGGCGAGCCTGCGGCGGCAGAGGCCGGCGTGATGTTGCACCAGCCTGAGGAGTACTGTGCGTTATCCTGGGGAAATTGTCCCTGGATCCCGGTACCCTGGCAGTGGTGGGCTGCTCAGACTTCCCGGAAGGGAGGTGTGGATAGTGACCTATTCTCTCACACAGGCTTCTTAGTGGCGGCAGCAGCAGCCTTAGCATCTCCTGCCCATCTCTGGGGTCCGCGCTTTTAGCCGCGGCTCGCGCCCGTCTCTGGGGTCCGTGCTTTTAGCCGCGGCTCACACACGTCTCTGGAGCTCCTTTAAGCAGCGCTCTTAATCCCCTCTCCTCGCGCACCAGGAACAAAGAGGGAAGAAAAAGTCTCTTGCCTCTTCGGCAGGTGCAGACTTTTTCCCGTACTCCCTCCCGGCTAGCCGTGGTGCACTAACCCCCTGCAGGCTGCGTTCACGCCGCCAACCCCAGTCCTCTCCTGGTGTTGTATCTTAAAACTCATTGTCAAACCTAAGTTCATCTAGACTTTCTCATGTTTTCTTATAGAAGTTTTACATTATTACATTTTATATTTAGGTCTATGATCCATTTTAAGTTAACTTTTTTGTGAAAGGTGTGAGTTCTGAGTATAGATTCAGACCTTTGTATATGCACATCCAGTGTATCCAGAACGATTTGTTGAAAAGACTATTCTTTCTCCATTGCCTTCGCTCCTTTGTCAAAAATCAGTTGACTATATTTGGTGTATCTATTTCTGCGCTCTCTTTTTTGTTCCATTGACCTATGTGTCTATTCTTTCACCAGTACCATCCTGTCTAGATTACTGTGGCTTTATAGTAAGTATAAGTAGTTGAAGTTGAGTAGTATCTGGCTTCCAACTTTTTTCTTCTTCTCATTGTTTTTCCATGTAAACTTTAGAATCAATTTGTTGATATCCACAGAATAGCTTGCTATTTTGAGGTGATGTTTTTGTAGTTAAAAAATAACAATTTGTACAGTCACATGATGCAAAAGTCAAATCTAGAGAACACCCATTTTTGTCCATTTCATTCTTTTTTCTCCCTGCCCTGAGAAGATAAATTTCAGTACACACATACATACATGTATATATATATGTGTGTGTGTGTGTGTGTGTGTCTGTGCACGTACGTGGAGGTCAGTGGCTGTTTCCCTACAACTTTGCCAATAGCCTTTTCAAACTTCTGAATTTTTTGCAATTTGATAGGTGAGAAAACAGCATCTCAGTGCAGTTTTTTTAAAATATAAATTTATTCACATTTTTAAAAATTTTTGTCTGCGTTGGGTCTTTGTTGCTGTGTTTGGGGTTTCTGTAGTTGCTGCTCTCGGGGTTTCTCTAGTTGCTGCGAGCTACTCTTCGTTGTGGTGCACATGCTTCTCACTGCAGTGGCTTCTCTTGTGGTGGAGCACAGGCTGTAGAGCACAGGCTCAGTAGTTCTGGCACGTGGGCTCAGTTGTTGTGCCTCGCGAGCTCTAGAGCACAGGCTCAGTAGCTGTGGCACACAGGCTTAGTTGCTCCGCGGCATGTGGGATCTTCCCGGATCAGGGATCAAATCCATGTCCCCTGCGTTGGCAGCTGGATTCTTAACCACTGCGCCACCAGGGAAGTACTCTCAGTGCAGTTTTAACTCACATCTCTCTTATTAGCAAAGTTCAACATATTTACAAGTGTTTAAATGCCACTTGCATTTTATTTTTTTGTGATTTTTCTGTTCACACCTCTACCCATTTTTCTATGTTGATGGCTTTTTCTTCTGTATTTCATGACTCTTTATATATTAGGGATGTTAACCACTTGTCAGTCAGATGTACTGCAAATATTTTTTCCCATTGTGTCAGAAAGTTCAGAAACTTCAGAAAGTTTATGTTGAAACTTATATAGCAAATATGATTTTTTCATATTTCATGTAAGTCCTGTGGGAGAGCGATCCCTTTATCATTTCTTAATAATCATGTTTAGTCCATGTGTTTTGGGAGTATGAGACTCCCCTTTATTCCTCAAAGCTTGGGGTTGGGGGGAAGAAAGAAACCCCAGAAATCATGGTTACATGAGCCAGAAAATGACTTACTTTTGCTTAAATTAGTTTGAGCGTTTTTTAAATAACCGGAAGACCACTGACTAAAGCAAAGTTACATGTTTTCAAAGGATGCTTGTTAGTGTCTAGCAGTGGTGGGTGTTATCAGTTCAGATAAGCAATTATATAATCATGAAAATGGACTAACACATAGAATTTTAATAAAATTAGTACAGCATCACAGAAGAATCTTCCAATTAATTAATGGGTAAAAGTATCTGATTGTGTTTGGCGTTAATTCAGTTTTTTTTTTTTTTTTTTTTCCGGTACACGGGCCTCTCACTGTTGTGGCCTCTCCCGTTGCGGAGCACAGGCTCCGGACGCGCAGGCTCAGCGGCCATGGCTCACGGGCCCAGCCGCTCTGCGGCATGTGGGATCTTCCCGGACGGGGCACGAGCCTGTGTCCCCTGCATCGGCAGGCGGACTCTCAACCACTGTGCCACCTGGGAAGCCCTGTGTTGTTCCTTTTGACTTTGCATTCCTGCTTTGCATGCAGCCCTGACCCTTCAACTGGCAGCTTCCCACTTTTCTGCCTTTCTAAAGTCTTGTATTTTTTTTTTAAACTTATGTTGTGCTATATTTCCCCTCCTCTTTGTACATCCTCCATTTTCCGTAATTAAGTTCTTCCTACAATTAGTGAGTCAAAACCAGTCTTAAGCAAGTTTGTTAATTGCCAGAGGGTGTTGCTAAGGCTTAGTGTGTGGTTTTATTTTTATAAACAAGGCTGTTTATAACATATTAGAAGAAAGTTGTGACTCAAGGATACTGGAAGGAGGTGTCATGCATTAACAAAAGCCTTTTTACAGTGATGGAGGGAAAGTAGATTCTTTAGTAATGAGAGAGAGAGAGGGAAATGACCTTAAAGCCATTGCATCCAGTCACTTCTTAATTGCCTTCTACCAAAACGTCATTGAGGAAGTTCGGTGCCTCCATCCCTTACATTATAAATGCTGCCAACAGCACAGAATATAAGCTGAAGAAGGGCAGTGACTAACCTAAGTTCACATACTCAGTTAAAAACATTATCATAAGATAAATTAAGCTTTGCTTCTATGAGTAAACTGTTTTTTTTCTGCTCAGGGCATTTTAAAAAGATCATCCTAGGAGCATTTTTTATATATTACAGGAGTATTACAGAACTCCTGGTTAATTCTGGGTTATCCATTCTACGCTGCTTGATGACAGTAGTTATTTTACCATCCAGTGCCTTCATCTTTAAAGTGGAGTTAACTTGCTTTGACTTCAGTGAGATGATGCATAGAAGCACTTGGCATGTTCATTTTACAATTTATAATAACTATTACCAGATTTTTATCCACAAATTCCACATACCTGCTGCCTTTTATGTAATCTTTGTAGTTTAGTAATTTAATGACTGTAGTAGAAAGGTGTGGGGTATATGCCTTCTCAGTGGATTGAAAAGAAAAATTAAGGGGTCAAGTTATAAGGCCCATGACTGGTTTTACAGATGACCTTCCCTTTCATTTTCATTTTGACCAAAATGAAGTTATAACAATGAACAATATTATTACAATCCCTTTCCTCCATGAATGTTTAGGCTTTCACCCTACTTAACCTTCGACTAGAAAATAGAGAAATAGAGCTTACAGAAATTTCATAGTTGTAACCATCCTGATGATAAGATGGGAAACTTTTAGGAAGATATCAGATGACTTCTTGTATTTCATACAACCCCCTGGGAGATAGAGGCTAAAAGACCCTAGCAAAACTAATTCATTATCTGCAAACCCATCTTTCATGCCAAGCCAGGGTTCATAGAGGACCAGGAAAGACTCCCATCTGAATTATGGCGACTCTTCAGGGCATTGCTGTCTGTCTCTTATCTTTGATGTCCTTCTGTCCTAAGGGCTCACTTTTTTTGGCTTCTTGCCCATGTGCTTTCATCTGAATAAGTTTGCCTTTTTTAAATTTCACATATAAACCTGGGAAGAATGGAACTTGGAGTTTTCTTGGTTGGTAAAGTAATTAGTTCCGTGGCCAACCATGAAAGATAATGCCTGAGGGTGAAATCCACATTCTGGGGGTCATCCCCAGCATGAAGTCATAACTACAACTTTTGAACCTCCCTTAAGAATGTTACTGATGGTAACTTTCAGAAATTGGAGGAAAACTTAAGAGTGTTTAACCGTATCATGATGTTTTTCATGAACGTAGAAATTTAGTGATGTTAATTTTATTATAATTTCTAACTCAATTGGAGTACATACTAGATAATCTATTGACCTATTGCCCAGATAAGTCAGTATAAAATCAGAAATCAGCCACTTTGTAGTGGTTTCCTTTAGATTTTTGATAATACAGATTTTTAAAAGTGAGTAAAATTCTAAAAAGAAGGGAATGTTCTTTTCTCACTCTTTGAAACTTGTATGTGTTTATTGTGCTAACATATGCACTTGTAGGTTGGTGGAGGCTTTTCCGGCTGTATCTTCTCTATGTTTCACCCATCCTTATCCCTTGTGGTTTGTGAAGGACTTTCGTACACATCCTGTTATGTTCTGATTCTCTATAAAATTTTCAGGTGATTTTTAAAAGTCATTGGTCTTGAATCACCAATTTTCTCTTTGGTTCTAAGAGTTTACACTCAAACTTTGCCCACAGACCCACCACTGCTATCTTATCATGCCATTTCTTTATCTCTAAGGGAATTCGCTCAGAATTCTCTGTGTAACACAGAATAAAGAGATATGAAAATAATATTCTCCTAAAGCTACTGCCTGCTTAGATCTATTCTGTTTCTTCTAGGACCCTATCATGTAGGTAATTATTTTCTTGCCTCATCTCTTTTTCTTTTCTGTTCAACCTTTTAACCTCTCCTTCTTGAGCAGCTGATAACTCAGTTTGATTTTTTTTGCTCAAGAAGAATTTCCATTGTTCCCAGTCATCTTTGTAGATGTGGTTACTTCAAAAGCACATATTTGAAAATATGAAGAAAAAAATTATGGAGACATGAAAAAGTCATTTTTATGTACTTTATTTATGGTACAAACAACTAACATTCTTTGAGTGTTTGCCATTTCCAAATGGTTTGGACCGTGTGTGTGCTCTGTGTGTGTGTGCTTGTGGGTAGGTGTGTGTACATGTGTGTCTGCAAGTTCAGGTGTTTGTGAGTGCATGTGTGTATGTGTATGAGTGAAATCTCATTTCATTTTCAAAACAGCTCTATGAAGTTGGATATAGTTATTATCCCCTTTTTATAGATGAGGAAACAAAAATTCAGAGTGGTTAACTAATTTATCCAGTGTCACATACCTAGTATGCGGTGGAATCAGGACTCAAATCATGTCTGTCAGACAACCAAGACTTGCTTTTGATGATGACATTGCTGCCTTATCGGTGCTTTCCATTTTGTTTCATGACACAGTTGTTTGGGGACAGGTTTATCTCACTGTGGTGGATTAAAGATGCTTTAAATTCTTTGACACTCATCCCATTGAGAGGTTGGATTTATGTCCCCTTTCCTCCACTCTGGACTTGCCTGTGACTATGGAAATGATGCTAGGGCACTTCTGGGCCTCACCATTAAAAGGATTGGCAGCTTCCACTTTGATCTCTAAGAGTTTAGGGCCATTGTGTTGAGGTCCAAGGACCCTGAGGCATCCTCGCTGTGAGGAGAATTCAACTAGCCACATAGGAAGGCCATGTGAAGAGAGAGAAAGCTGACCAGTCAGTCCTCAGTTGTTTCAGACCCCAGACTTCATGGAGCGGAAATGAGCTTATCCTTCTACGGTTTGTCCTAATTCTTGACCAGTAGAATTGCAAAATATAATAATAATAATAACAACGTGTTGTGTCCAGCCACTAAGTTGTGGAGTAGATTGTTATAGAGGAATAGATAACCAAAACACTCACCTTTGTGAATGACATACTCTTTAAAAATAGGGATGCTGTCTCATTATTTTGTATATTTCTAGCTTCTAACACAGTATCATTCCTGCAGTTGCAGCTTGATTCATTTTAATTGATTGAATGAGTAAATGAATGAATGGAAGGAAGCTATTGAGAAGACAAGTACACCAATTTCATGGAGCTCTGTTCTAGGTGGAGCTGGTGGAGACAGACAGTAAAGAAATACTCAGGTGGTCGTGAGTGCAGTGAAGGAAAGTAAGGTAGGAAAAGAAGACATTTGTGCAGAGACTGTGTGAGGTAACTTGAGTGAGTCGTGCAATACCTGGATGCCATGTGGACTGTGGTTTTGATGCTTAAAAACCAAGAATTTGGCATCTTTGTTCTGTGTTTCCATATACCCCTGGATCAATGGCAGTATTCCATTGAAAAGGAATGGTACCAGAACAAAAGGGAAGTCTGGGTGGAAAAGGCATTGGTTAGGATATCACTCAACAAAACCATTCCCTGAACATGGACATTCTCACACTTGCAGGTACTTGCAAGTGAAGTCCCCTCTACCTTGAATGTTCTTTGCTACTGAAAGCGCTCTTATCTTTTTCTTGTCAAGTTAAATGTTCCATTTCCAGACACACAAATCTCTTCCTCTACTGTGTTACAGATCTTTGCTTTAACGGTACCTCTCTCTAATGCTTGCTCATCCTCCCTAATATAAAAGCTGTTTATATAGTTTTCCCCCAGCTATTTGAGAAATCAGTGGAAGTGAGGAATGTGTGTCTTACCATCATTTCCAATATAACACTTACTGTAGTGTTTTGCAGTAGAAATGCTTAATACATGCTTGTTCAAAGCAAGAAGCAGAGGAAAGAAATAAGGAAGGAAAAGGCTTCCTTAACTTTATTTGTGTAGATCTGACACATAGAACATACCCAATAAATAAATCACGAATGGGTGAATGAGTGTGTGAATGAATTAATTAATGCATGGCTAACATAGCACCATTTTCAGTATTTTGAGCACGAACAAATTCATTTTTTTGGTCATAAAATCCCATATTAAATTCCTAAAGGCAAATATATTTCTGCAAGTAGTGAGTAGTCCACATGAAAAATCTGGGCATCATATTTTTCATAATTTATGAAAAAGACCCAATTACCCAGTGTTGTAAAAAATGGTCACCAGATCATGTCCTCAAGTTTTGTACATTCAGTTTAGTTAATGTTATTTTTTTTAGCATCTTTATTGGAGCATAATTGCTTTACATGTTGTGTTAGTTGCTGTTGTATAACAAAGTGAATCAGCTATACGCATACGTATATCCCCATATCCCCTCCCTCTTGAGTCTCCCTCCCACCCTCCCTATCCCACCCCTCTAGGTGGTCACAAAGCACCGAGCTGATCTCCCTGTGCTATGCAGCTGCTTCCCACTAGCTATCTATTTTACATTTGGTAGTGTGTATATGTCAATTAATGTTTTGATGGAAACAGGTTCTTCCAGTGTGAGAGCTGCTCCTGGGGAGTAACTGAGGGGTTTTGAGAAGCTGATTTTTATTCTCTCGTTTCTTCTCCTTCTCTTCCTCCCCTTTTCTCTCTCTCTTCCTTCCTCCCTCTCTCTCTGTCTCTCTCTCACATGCACCATCAAGACACAGCCTATTACTATTTAAGTGCATTGACTACTGACCTGAAAGTGCTCGTTTTTAACATTGAAATTTTTAACACTGAAAGTGCCCAATTTATATCTAGGAAGCAATTTATGCAGTGAGATGCCTTAATGTGAAACTCTCTATCTTTCTTTCATATCTGTCTGGCCCTATATCTATCCATCTATCATTTCTCTGCATGTCTGTCTTTCGATCTGTCGATCTATCTATCTAACTTATTTAGGTACAGTCTAAATAAAGAATTGCAAAAACACATTTTTGTGACACATGCCTGTGGTCTCTTTATAGGTAGCAGCTTAGTTAAAACTTTGCTTTCTCCTGTAAGTTTCTGGAAAGTATTGATTAATTAGGAGGATGTAATGGCATTAACTGTGCAGTTCTTATTTGAATAGCAATTTAGATTACATGGTGTGAGATGTAGAGTATGCTAAAAAGACATCAGATATGTTGTCCTTGACTTACAATGGAAATGGATTCTATTCTGTTTATGTCATTCTGTTATGTCAGATGGCACTGAATAGTGTAGATATATTAATAGATACCCCAAATGTCCCCTCTCCCTTTTGAATATCATAACTGGCAGAAGTACACGTTAGTAAAGGTACAAAGCTAATTTCTGATTGAATGGAAAAAATGACCTTGCATGAGTTGACGCAGTTAAAAAAATTAATGATTCTGATTCAATACATTTGAAGAATGAAGCCGGAGACTTTAAGCTGGGACATTAGAATGAATGACCATTATCTTTTGCTATGTAAATATCAGGAATTGAATGCTTGTTTGTTGTTTGTTTAATTGTTTGGTTTCTGGCTGTAAAGAGGACATTGTGCTCATCCTAATTGATTAAGGACCTTGTTTCCCCCATATTCTTTAATTTTTGATTCAAGGCTTGCGTGTAATCCATTTGATGGTTTTATTTGCTTTTTTCAGTAATGCAACTTTGCTGACTAGGAATTGGTTTACTCTTTCATGTCTGAAGGCTCTGATAAATTGAGGAGCTTAGGCAGACAGCTCTTTTATCCAAGAGCCCTTACTGAGCTGGTGATATTGCTGAAACCTGCCTAGACTCAAAAAAAAAGGCTCAGGGAGGGATAAGAGTCTTGCAGGGAGGAAGAAACAAGGGAAATTTTTTGCAATGACCTCAAGGAAAAAAAATGAATTTACTCACGGAGAAGTGTGTGCCAAAATAAGAGGATGAGAGCAGGCCGGTTCCGCCTTGGCTGGTGAAAGGATGGTGAATTGAAAAAATGATCAAAAGTGACATTGCGGGCCACCTAAGAAATATCAAAGGAGACTGTACTGCCCATCAGTCACGGAATTCATTGTCCACTGGGGAGCGGTTCTATGAATATTTGCTGAATGATTATGTGGAAACTGTAGTAGGTGGCGTGGCAGCTGCAGCGGTGACACTTGCTGGGCACATCTTCCCCTTGCTGTTCTCTTTGCCTTTGCCTTTGCGCTTGTCCTTCTTTTCCATGGATGGAGCCATGTCAGGCACATTCTAGGGGATACAGAGATGCCCAAGATACACCTCCGGACTTCAAGGAAGTCTCAATCTGATGGAAGACACAGAAGTAGAGTTGGAAATGTTCTACTTCTGTATTTTTCCTTTGCTTGAAAGCAGATTCTGATAAAATCATAGGAAATCCATGGGGTGGGGAGGCCTTGTGACATTAATAAATGAGCTGTGATTTTTATTATTGTCAAAAGATATCTGTTCTAACTGATTTCTTCTATTTTTAGAGCGCCAATAAAAGCTTTGCTACTTTCAGTTACAAGCGACTAGTATCTTTCCCTTCCTGAGAAATTCATTTTGCACCCTGCCTTTGCCTTAAGTTGATATGTGTGACTAAGGCATTGACTTACAAATCTGACATGAATGTGGCAAAACACAGTCTATTCTTCGGGATTAATCTGTAATATTTTTAGGATCCACATCAGTTAAATGATCTGGGCTTGTGAAGAGACGGTATCATCAGCTTTCTGGAGGAACACGAGTGTACCTGGGGAGTTCATTGGGTTCTTGGATGAAAGGGATGAAAGAGAAAGGGGTTTGTTGTGGGGTTAAAAAAAGGCAGTTTCATTTGTGAGCTGACATCTTGGTGTTTTTTTTCCTGCTGGATGCTTTGAGCAGTTTATTATTAGAGGGTCCCGTCAGTGCTTTTGGCCTTTTATATGTCAAGACATATCAACCAGTGGAGGAATACAATGTTAATGACCAGTGCTAATGGTCAGTGGTGACTTCTGATGGTTTTGGGGTTCTGGTCCTGGCAGCCTGCCTACATGTCACTGAAAAGGGGCCCCAATGCTACTGGTGCACAGGGACAATTCATTATAAAGCACTGTCTCTTTGCTTGGAAAGCTCTTCCCTGCATTTTCCCCATGAATAAATCCTTTTGGCCTCACAGATATCTGCTGATTTTGCCTGCCTAGCCTCCATTTCTCCTTCTTTCTTTACCATCTTCATTTTGCTTCGGAAAGTCACTTCTCCCTCAGTGTGAACCTGGGAGGAAACAGGGTCACGTGGTGTTGAACTTGGATGGTGTCTAGAGGCAGATTTCTTAGGTTTGAATCCTTGTTCCATCAACGCTAATCCCATAGCATCCCGTACTCTTGCCCATCATCTGTAGTGACCATACTCATTTGTTCTTATCGCTCTCCCTGTGTCTGCTCCCAATCGACAGAGCTCCTTGGGAGCTCCTTAGGTTATCATTTTCATCTGGCCAACCTCAGCTTCTAGCCCAGGCCCCGGCACAGGATAGAAGCTCAGAGGATTAAGTGAAAGGGCCCCTGTCCTGTATAATCACACAAATTGCTGCAGAAAAGGTGTGGCATCGTTCGTGCTCCATCTGTATTTTTCCAAAGTTGAGTGAAAAAATATTTTGATAGTGTGATGTTTGGAGAACTGTGTCTGCTTCCACCTAAAAATTATCTTAATCATTTCTCAAGCTGCTTTTTCCTTGTAATATTTTTTTCCCCAACTGTGCTATACCTTGGCATTCAGATCATTGAATGAATGGAGGGGGTTTCAGGAAGTGTAATCCTTTGGAGATGGTTAATAGGTTTGAAACTGTGGTGATGCTACCTTATTAGTAGTAATCGAATGTTTTGTTTGGTGTAGATACGGTCTTTTCGACAAGTTGAAAACTCGTGAACTCATATCATTCATGTTTTTTGGCATTTGCATTTGTGATGGGGACTTCTTGAAGGTATTAGTGGAACAGTTATCATTACTTGTCTACTGTAAGTAAGATTATCTTAAAGAAGACTTTTTTCCTTTCCCTATTAAGTACTAATGTCAAAGAGGAAGGAGAATGGGACAGATATGTATATGAATTTTTCTTACACTAGGAAAGTTAAAATATAGTTAATTGAAAGCTGTCCTGGTCAAGTGAATGAATATTGACTTCAGGGAAAAAGAAAAGTGAAGGTGAAAGGAATTTAGAAGAAGTATAATTTATCCCTTTAATGTGGAGGGCTGATAAACTTTCTGCCTACTTCTTTTCGTCATTGGTTATAGGCCTTGATCTACTGTTGTTTTACATCATAGACACTGAATCACGGCCCTGCCTTTTTAAGTGCCTGAGGCAGAGTTGTCCATGTAAAAGAGGAACAGTGCCGGCTCATACGGTCTGAATCTTGATTTCAGAGTAACAGTTTTCTTCTCGCTCTTGTATACATTTTGCATGAATTGACAGATACTCCTAATAATTCTTTCTTCTCTGACTTGAGTGAGGTGATTTCATCTTGGATTTGGTTATGTTAAATGTCTAAGAGTTAAGACTGAAAGGATTCCTTTTATAGTATAATGGCTAGAAACATCAAGGAGATGAAAACAATATTAGTACTGTTAGCCAAGAGTTTATTATTGGCATGCATTAATAGATATTTAATAAATTGAAAACTCAACGGTTAGATGCTTGAATCTCATCTTATTTAGCTTTCATAGAGAAGAAAATGTGTTTTGAACTCTTCAGTCTTGCTACAACTGTGCTGTAACAAAGCCATTTTAGTAGAAAAGATGGATTTGGAGCACAGTTTCTTGTTGAGTTTTACAGAATTTGTTGGTTAGAGAAAAAATTGCCTTGCTGAAAATGTGTTTGCTTCTCTGCTTACAAGTTCTCATCTCGGTTCTGATGTTATTTGAACAGTTGTCGACATGCCTCTTTACCTTCCAATAGTTAGGAGTAAAAATGGTCATTCTCAATTTTTGTTTTGTTCTTTTGCCTTTAAAACTTGATTAAAAGTTGGCAGGTTGCTCAGAGGTCTAAGTGAATAGACATTGTCATTAGCTCTCCGGTAATGTTCTCCGTGTTCCATAAACCAGGTAATCAGGTTTAGCTTGTACTTGTTGTGTCAAAGTTCCCAGAGGGTTTACTAACGAAAAGCAAAAAGGCAACATATGTTGTTATAAGAATCCAGCGTTCTGTCTAAAATAATTTGAGAATGAAAAATTTAGCCCCATGTGCCTCTGACCTTAGAATCCCTGGGTTACTCTCTGTCATCATTTCAGCTATTCCAAGTCAGGGTGAATTAACCAAGGTCATGTCTATATCAACATTTTAATTACCTGGCTTTGTTGTTGACTTGTTGAAATTGCTTTCATCTGGCAGGTTGAAACACAGCAAATTTATAGTAGGGATAGCAACTCAACACTCAACAACTTATTGATGTACACTTCTTGCCATAGGAAGACCTTTTTTTTAACATGTATAAAAATACATTGTATTTTATAATTAAAAAACACTGGCACATCAGAAGGAGTTTTTATTGTTTGGAAACTTCAGTGGTTTAAGGCATTATAACATATTCTCCAAATCAGGGTTCCTTAATTTAGGCCCAGCCCCAGTTGTGGGAGGCTGTTCTGTGTACTGCAGGATTTTTAGCAGCGTCTCTGGTCTTTACTCACTAGATGCCAGTAGCGCATGCTCTCCCTGCCACACCCCAACTGTGACGATCAAAATGTCTCCAGACATTGCTAAATGTCCCCTGGGGACGTGGGGGGAGAATCACCCTGGGTTGAGAACCACAGCTCTAAATTTTATCCAGATTTTATTTTATTATTTTGTGTCATTTTTGTTACCCTTTGTTATGGTATAGATAGTCAGGTTTCATACAGTTTTCCCCTAAGAAGTTATTCTTTCTCTTGGATGCAAAAATAAGTTTTAATCCCTACTGATGGTTTGTCTCATAGCTCTCAGCTTCCCATATTTATTTAAGCTGGTTTGATTGTAGGTAGATTATGCTGACTCAGCTTTTTGGACAGATGTTTAAGCTGTTAAGAACAGAACACTAAATTCTATATGGATGGTGAAAATTTTTATGTAGTGCATTTATTAATATTTGAACTGGGACCCAGAATAAAGGTGCCCTAGTGAGGACCTTCCCATACTGACCTCTCCTTATCTCCTAATATGAATATCATGTACCACAAAATGTCATGATTTTAAATATAGCAGTAAGGTTCATTATTATAATGATGGCTGATATTCACCAGGCACTGATTGTGCCAGGCAACACAGCAAAACTCTACCTATACTGAGTCATTGCATGCTTGTAAGTACCCTGAGGCAGGTATTACTGTTGTCACTATTTTATGTAGAGAGAATAAAGAAGCTTTAGAAAAGTTCAGTCACTTACCTGAAGTCAACTACTGTTCAAGGAGGGCGCTAGGACTTGAATCAAGGGTTTCCTACTCTTGAAGATTCTGCCATCAACTTCTGTACTGTTCTCCGTGCCGCTTTCTGTTCTTCACTGTAGCTTTCCCTCAGGCTTACCGTTCTGGTACATTGTAGAACACCTTTAACTGCCAGTGTGTACATGTCTGCCTGAGGGTTCTCTCCTGAGCCCTCTGAGACAGCCCTACCCACATTCAAGGCAAGAAATTTCAGAGAATTAACACCCACTGCTCCTTCAGCAACTTCCAAATGATGACTGCTGGGAGTGGTTGATATGTACGTTCCCTGGGTCCCCCAACCCGAAGGAAAGATAGCTCTGAGCCTTTTACACTGGATCCCACAGTTTCCCAGGAGGCTTAAACCCGTGATGATAGTGTGTTCATTTAATACAATACCCTTTATTAGCTGCCTTCCCTTTCCTCTCTCACTCCCCTACCAGTATTTCACTTCCCAAGTCAACTACTTTCACTGAAAACCTTATCTCAGGGTCAGCTTCTGGAGGAATCCAAGCTATGCTGGTTATCTTGCCAAAACTTTACTTGGATGGAGAAAGTATTACATGGTTGATTTTGAACCCCTACTAGAGTTCTACATTAATGGAAAAAAACCTTAAAAATTTTTTTTTCTTAACGTTTTTATTGGAGCATAATTGCTTTACAATGGTGTGTTAGTTTCTGCTTTATAACAAAGTGAATCAGTTATACATATACATATATCCCATACCTCTTCCCTCTTGCGTCTCCCTCCCACCTTCCCTATCCCACCCCTCTAGGTGGTCACAAAGCACCGAGCTGATCTCCCTGTGCCATGCGACTGCTTCCCGTTAGCTATCTATTTTACATTTGGTAGTGTATATGTGTCCATATATACAGACATATATACACTACCACTCTCTCACGTTGTCCCAGCTTACCCTTCCCCCTCCCCGTGTCCTCAAGTCCATTCTCTAGTAGGTCTGCGTCTTTATTCCTGTCTTGCCCCTAGGTTCTTCATGACCATTTTTTTTTTTTTTAAGATTCCATATATATGTGTTAGCATACGGTATTTGTTTTTCTCCTTCTGACTTACTTCACTCTGTATGACAGACTCTAGGTCCATCCACCTCACTACCAATAATTCAATTCCGTTTCTTTTTATGGCTGAGTAATATTCCATTGTATATATGTGCCACATCTTCTTTATCCATTCGTCTGTCGATGGACACTTAGGTTGCTTCCATGTCCTGGCTATTGTAAATAGAGCCACAGTGAACTTTGTGGTACACGACTCTTTTTGAATTACGGTTTTCTCAGGGTATATGCCCAGTAGTGGGATTTCTGGGTTATATGGTAGTTCTATTTTTCGTTTTTTAAGGAACCTCCATACCGTTCTCCATAGTGGCTGAACCAATTCACATTCCCACCAGCAGTGCAAGAGTGTGCCCATTTCTCCACACCCTCTCTCCAGCATTTATTGTTTCTAGATTTTTTGATGATGGCCATTCTGACCGGTGTGAGGTGATACCTCATTGTAGTTTTGATTTGCATTTCTCTAATGATTAATGATGTTGAGCATTCTTTCACGTGTTTGTTGACATTCTGTATATCTTCTTTGGAGAAATGTCTATTTAGGTCTTCTGCCCATTTTTGGATTGGGTTGTTTAAAACCTTAAAATTTTACATTTACGTACAGCGGTGGAACAGTAGTTCAGATATTTTCAGCTAATATATTGCAATATGTTTCTATTGTAATATATTTATATATTACATTGAAATGTAATCTGTGAAAGTGTATGGCCATATGTTGAACCTAAATAAACAGCCGTATGGAGACTCAGTCTTGTTAACAGTCACTTCCTCAAATTCCAGAAGGTCTTTGGTGACTTTGACATTTTTTAATGGAGCTTTGTTTGTATATTCTTTCAGCCCATAGTATCTGAATAGATACTATATTTTCTTCTATTGATACTTCCTTAAAGGACTCTGCTGGATATCGTGGGCTCCTTACTCTTGAGATGATTAAAACCAATTACAGGAAACAAAACATGTACTCTTGAAGCAAATTGAAGAACAATATAATAATAACATGATTTTTCAAAGTTTTACATTTTACAAAGCTTATATATTGTGTTAGAGAAGCTGACAGTATAATGGAAAGATTGTTAGGCAGAAAACCTGGTCTGTTAGTTTCCTAGGGTTGTCATAACAAAATACCACAAATTGGGTGGTTTGAAACAACAGAAATGTATTGTCTTACAGTTTTGGAGGCTAGAAGTCCAAAATGAAGGTGTTGGCAGGGCTGCCTTCTCTTTGAAGCCTCTAGGGGAGGATCCTTTCCTGCCTTTTCCTACTGCTGGTGGTTTGCCAGTAATCCTTGGTGTTGCTTGGCTTGTAGCCACTCCCATTTTTATCTTCACATGGCCTTCTCCCTGTGTCCCTGTCTTCACCTGACCCTCTTATATGGACACTAGTTTTATTGGAGTAGAGACTCATCCTACTCCATAGATACCATCTTAACTAATTTTATCTGCAACACTTTTCTCAGTAAGGTCACTCTTTGAAGTACTGGGGGTTAGGACTTCAACCCCTCTCTTCTTTTGTGGGGGACACAATTCAACCTATACTACCTGGTTTGTGGTTCTATGTTTGTTTTTAACTGGCCACAGATTGTCTTGGGCAGATCCATTAGCCTCTCTGGGCCTCAGTTTCCTCATCTATAAAAGAAGAGACATGGTTAGAGTTTCCAGCTCAGAGATTTTTTTCTTATTTCTCCTAACCGCCTTGAGCTATAGGCAGAAAAATTATTATTATTATTATTGTTTTGCTGTCTTACACATTCAGATCCAATAATGTCAACGGACTTGGCCAAGGCCACACTATTTCTTGATTGTAAATGGTGGATTAGAGCCCACTAGTACTCTTTCCCTATGTCAAGTAGTTTCTCTATGTGACACTCTGCTCAAGTAATTTCTCTACGTGACAGTCTTCTTTTAAGTGTAAATGATACAAATAGGAACAGCTCTCATTCACTGAGCACCTACTAAAATCTAGATCTATGCATCTGGATTTTCGAGGTGTGGCTAAATCACCCGGGGACCTTTAAAAAGTACAAGCCCCAGGCCCGGCCGTAGAGATTGTGATTCGTGTGGTTTGAGGTAGGGCTGAGGCGTTAAAACATTTTTTTAAAGTTCTCCTGGGGACACTAATGTGCACCTAGAACCGTTGAGCTAGGCGCTGTGCTAGACGCTTTTTATATGAATTAGATATAATCTTTGCAAAAATCTTGAAATATGTTTGTTTAAAATCTTTTATCTCAGTGGTCCCCAACCTTTTTGGCACCAGGGACTTGTTTCATGGCAGACAGTTTTTCCACGGACGGGGCAGTGAGGGGGGCGGGGTAGGATATGATGGTTCAGGTGGTAATGGGAGCAATGGGGAGCGGCAGATGAAACTTTGCTCACTCGCCTGCCGCTCACCTTCTGCTGTGCGGCCCAGTTCCTAACAGGCCATAGACCAGTACTGGTGTGCGGCCCAGGCATTGGGGACCCCCGTTTTATCTGATATAATCAGATTGATGAATTAAATAATCAAACATGCTATATTGATAAATAAGCATTTAATTTAACTTAAACCATATACATGTACAAACACTCACCATTCTTTAGTTATACAATTAAAGCCTTTTCTTTGAGGATATATCTGCTTATCGGGACACAGTGTTCTTTCTTGCATCTACCATATCCAAAATGAATCATCTGTGATGTTCGGCTTTGGTTTCTTAAAGTGGAGCAAGAAATTAAGACAATTGCAAAGAGTTCTACTACCAGCCAAGGTGGGGTAATAGGACTGGGATTTACTCTCATACTTGAGACAGCTAAGAAACATATAAAATATATGAAACAGGGGTTTTCAAGACACTAGATATTAGGCAATGAATGATGATGATTCCTAAGAAACAGGAAACAAGTTAGCAAGCCCTACCATTGTTCCACTTGTCCCAAAGTACTACCTGGAGTGTTTCCAGGCTGAAGTTCAGGGAGGGAGAAACCAGGTAGAGTCAGCAGTCTACCAGATTTGAGGAGATAGAACAGGGTGTCCAGTGAGGCCATGGTAGCTAGAATTTGGAGGGTAGCGCACTGGACAGAAGAGAGCTGTACAGAGAGGGAAAATCTCCAGGGATCTTCAGTAGACCATGAGGTACATTAAAACAGTTGTAACTGTACTTTATATTTTCAAGAAACAAGAGAAAAAATTGATCATGGTAAGACATGGAAAAGATTATATATATATAATATACATCTGTAAAATATATCCAAAACTTGTAGACATAGAAATTGAAATGGTGATAGTAAAAAATATAATGGATGCAGTTAACTTACACATTGCAGAAGAAAATATTAATGAACTTAAAAAATATAGCAATAAAAATTCTATCAAAAATGAAATAAATATACTAAGAAATCAAAATACATGCACACATATACATATACTATACATTCTAAAGAAACCACTAAAATATCAAAGAGTTAGAGTTAATAGGCAATACAAGAGATAAAATAGAATCATGAAAAGTTTTCAATCCAAAAAGAAAGCCAAAAAAAGGAAAAGAATAATAAAGAACAGATGGCACAAACAGTAAGATGTTAGATTTAAACTCAACCATATTAATAGTCACATTAAATGTAAGTTGTCTAAAAACTCCAGAGACTAATTTGAATTAAAAACGATCCAGCTTCGTGTTGCCTACAGGAAAACCACTTTAAATATAAATACACAAAAGGGCAATACAAAAAAGAAAAACAATGATAAACTAAGCTTTATCAAAATTAGGAACTCTGCTCTTTGAAAGACACGGTTAAGAGAGTGTAAAACAAGCCTGAGAGGGAGAAAATATTTGTAGATCATATATGTAATAAAGGTCCTATATCCAGAATTTATAAAAATTTCTTAAATCTTAATACTAAGAAAACAAAACACAGTTAAAAAATGGGCAAAAGATTTGAACAGATGATTCACCAAAAAACATGTAAAGAAGACAAATAAGGACGTGAAAAAATTTTAATTTAGTCATTAGAGAATCACAAATTAAGAGATACCACGACACACCTATTAGAGTGACTAAAATGTAAAGAAGAATGACCATACCAGTTATCGGCAGTGACCTATAGGAATAGAACTCACAATAGAACTCTGATATATGGAAAATGTAAAATGGTCCAAACTTTGGAAAACAGTTTGGCAGTTTTGAAAGAACTTATGACTCTGTCATTGTTTACTCAAAGGGAATCAAAATATATGTTCAGACAAAGAGTTGTACACAAATGTTCATGCCATCTTTATTTGTTACAGACAAAAATTGAAAAAGAACTCAAATGCCCAGCAGTACGTGAATAAATAAAAAAAAGCGTGGTGTATCCTTAAAACGGAATACAATTAGCAATAAAGGAAATGAATTATTATACAGAAAAACATAGATGAATTGCAAAATGATTATGCTGAATGAAAGCAGTCGAAAAATAAGTATATATTTTATGATTCCATTTATTAAAAACAAAAAAAAAACCCCTAGAAGATGCAATCTGTCGTAACTGAAAGCAACCCACTGGATTGCTAGGAAATGGAAGAGATGGGGAGGGGTCCTGGGAGGTGGAGGCGGGAAGGAGAGATTACAAAGGGACACAAGGAAATTTTGGAGTGCGATGGATAGGTTCATTGTGTTGCTTCTGGTGATGGTCATGCATTGATCCATATGTCTAACTTATCAAATTGCACTGTTTAAATATCTGTAATTTGTCTTATGTCAATTATACTTCAGTAAACCTGTTTTTAAAAACACAATTTTGAAGCAATCTGTGTGCAGAAGCCTCCTAAATTTATAGTCTTTTATAGTTGTCTGCATCTAATTCAAGAGTACCAGTTTTTAAACTCACCTTGATTGAGTCTTTACGAAATATTCAACTTAGTTTTTGGCAAATCAGCTCTTTTCACGCTCGAAATACATTGTTTCATGCAATAGTTAGTTACATTTTCTAATTAAGATAACAAGCAAAATTTAAGATACGCTAGCAAAACTGGCATAATCTATGTTGAGAACAAACACAGTCAATACATGGGAAGCAGTCAAAGCTTCTGATAGCAGGAGAGACTGTGGGTCTATTAGAGCCTTGTTCAGAGTGTCTGTCTATGGACCAGGAACATTAGCATCCCCTGGGACTTTTTAGAGACGCAGAATCTCAAGCCCGACCCCAGACTGAATCAGATTTCTTAGGTGATTCCTGTACGCATGAAAGTGTGGGAAGTGTTGCATTTAAGTATAACCTATTAGCTTTGAGAATTCAACATGTCATGGCCATCTGGCGATACATTATTTTCTCATTGAAATGGAGGGTTTTAATTCCAAGTATTAGTTTAAATAGAAAGTGATGCACTTATTTTCTACTGTTATAATATTTACTTTTCTCAGATCAGGCCTTATTAAGGTATAATCCACATTTATTAATAGTCACCAGTTTTATGTGAACAAGTTAATGAGTTTTGAAATACATATATATAGTCCTGTAACTGCCGTTTCCACAGTCAGGATGCAGAATATTTCCATCCCTTCGTAATGTCCCCTTGTGCCCCTTTGAAGTCAGTCCGTTTCCCCTACCCTTTGGCCTTTGCGATCACCGATCTGCTTTCTACCACTACAGTTTTGCTTTCTCTAGAATTTCATATAAATGGAATTATTATACCTTGTATGTGGTGTTTTGTATTTTTTCCCTTTTGAGATTTATTCATGCTGCTGGATCAGTAGTTTGTGCCTTTTATTGCTGAGTAATTTTCCATTGTGTGGATGTACCTTAGAATTGGTGGTAGGAGGCAAGCCTGAGCCTAGTGTTTAGGGGATCCGTAGATCACCGTGAGACCCTACGTGGCTACAGAGGCTACCATGGTTGTGACTTTAAAAATGGTCCCCAAAGGGGTTTCCCTGGTGGCGCAGTGGTTGAGAGTCCGCCTGCCGATGCAGGGGACACGGGCTTGTGCCCCGGTCTGGGAAGATCCCACATGCCGCGGAGCGGCTGGCCGTGAGCCATGGCCGCTGAGCCTGCGCGTCCGGAGCCTGTGCTCCGCAACGGGAGAGGCCACAACAGTGAGAGGCCCGCGTACCGCAAAAAAAAAAAAAAAAAAAGAAAAGGTCCCTAAAGTTAGAAACATGGATCCTGGTGGTGGTTATAAACATTTGCCCCTACCCCCCAAATCCAGGTGCTAGTCACACCTTACAAGAGGGAGCCGACCAGATCATCCGCTTATCCCAGGGCCCTGAGCCTCCAGAAGGTTCCCTGAAATTATCAAAATCCCCATATTCCTGGCCACTATGAGATCACTTGAGGCCCCCCACCATACATACAGTGCTCTTTGGAGAGGAATATGAGGAGGGAGAGACAGAACAATTTACTTGTAATGCTGAATATTTACCTAAAGTTCTTTAAAGATTATTACATGGGGCAAAACCAGTGGTTTTCCTTCTCCCTGGTACCCTGTGTGTAGATGTATGTGAGAAGGATCAGGACCATCAGTAGGAAGACAGAGATGTGACATTTTCTAAGGAATCCTGTCACACAGTGTCAATTTTGGACTAATTTGCTTCTAATAAAATTTATTTTAGAAGGTCATCTGAAAACTCCAAATGGTTATTTCTTGCATTTAACTGACAATCCCAACCTTTCAACTTTTTTAACCTATTGGTACATTTCATCATTTTAGAAAGGTTGCGTCTTGGTTTCTTCATGATTTTTAGTTGAGAAAATTAGTCAAACCTCATTTCAAGTCTGAATACGTTCTTATTTATAGTTACTTTTCCTAAACCCTCTCTTGCAGTGATTATAATTAGCCACTGGACAACCATATCAGAGCTAGCAGTTCAGTACCAAATAAAGAAAGATAAAAGTAATCTGAGGATTTGCAAACAATTAGGATACTGCATTTCAGGTGTGTCTTTGAAAGGTTCCCTTTTTTGTAAGTCATTGAAATCTCATCTCACTAGGTACTTTGCAAAGTATTCTTGATGAAATGAGTGCTTCATGGGAATCATTCTTTTCCATGTATTTGGGTGTACTGAGAGGCTCTCAAGAGATTCACTTAAGATTTTCAAGATTTCTGCATTAGATATTTTTAAAGAGTAAAATAAAATCCAGGAAATATATCTTCAGAAGTGGAAAGTCTGAAACAAAAACAATTTGATGACTGTCACAGACAAAGCAACTAGAGCCCTGAAGTATAATTCAAGGTTTTTATAAACTCCAAGTTGTAGGTTACTCTTTGGCAAATAAAAAATGAGTTCTGAGTCTAGAAGTGGTTTAGTGTGAAAACTTAAGCTGAGGAAAAGGGCAGAGAATCTGAAGGTGTGGAATAGCTAATATATGTATACATTTTTGGGTATACACATATAACTACGCATGCAAAGATAGATAGATAGATAGATAGTCATTGCCCTTACTGAACTTACAGTGTAGTGGGCAAGACTTATAATAAGCAAGTACCTAAAACAAGTTTGTTCAGTATTATGATCGCAGTGGTACCTGCTAGTACAGGAATATATATCAGGAGGAAAGAGTTTAGGGGGTCAACGAAGACCTCCCTGAAGAAATGATGTTTAAATATATTATTCCTGCATAATATATTCATTTCATTTAATGTTCAACCTTTTGGGAGGCAATGGGGAGGGTAGTTCAGGGCTCCATTTCCTGCTCCTGTGCGGTCTGTAGGCCATGTGGAAGTCCCAAGCCCTCCCTCTTTTTTGTCAGGGTCTTGCTGCCTGACTTTGAATTCCATGGGAAAAAGATCTGAGAACCAGAAGATTTTACCCGCAGACGGGGGTTTCTTAAGTTCCTGGATGGAATGCATGATTTCCTCTTTTCTCCCGGGTGCCCCCTGCTGATTGTTTTTCCACTAGCCAGAGAGTCACTTCCAGGCTCCCACAGATTCCGTGAGTCCTTATGTGGCACCCCGTCATCCCCACCCCAGCCTCATGTTAAGTAGTTAAATAACTTAAATAAATAAGTAGTTAAATAAGCAATAACCAGAAACAGTAACGAATAACAATGGCTAACATATGGAGTGTGTGCTTTATACCGGCCACTATGCTGTGTGCTTTACAGAAGAGTACCATGGTGTATGCATTTCACTCTGTGGACTTGCTGCTCTCCCTCAGCCCCTCTGAAGAAAAGGAGACGGAGAGAAATAAAAATGTAAGCCTCATGGGTGATGCCGCTAGCAGTTCCTCTCAGTGAGTCTTGGCCCCAAGAGAGACGTGTCTTAGGAGGCTTGACACAATTCCCCTGGCACTTGCAAAGTTTAAGCGACTTGCTGAGAACCGTGTGTGGTTTCTAGGGTGCAAATGACATTTTGAGCTTATGCAAGTTTTCACTTGATTAACTAACTTTTGAACGTAGCCCTTGATGTTCACACCCCACATACTTGCCTTATTTCTGTTAATTCTTCCAGAATTTCTCTAAGATGGAGACATGTTATGATCTCTCTTTTAAGGGGCAACGGTACTGTGGCAGAGAGGTTAAAGAACTTGTCCGTATATCTAGTAAGTGGCAGGGGGAAGAAATATACCCCACAGATGTCCATGGTGTGCTCCATGTGATACCACCTTCTTGCTGTCAGCAGTTCGTTAAGGAGCCTGGAGATTTTGGGTTGGAACCCTAGCTAACACTGCTTTTCAACTAATGGAGAGAGAAAATCCACAGGGGAGGCGCCCTTTGGTACCATTTTAGGAACTGTTATCAGGGAAGCAATGAGCTCTGTCTGTGTTGTAGAGAAGCTTTGAAAGAACCTTGGAGAGATCTGAACGTATCTTGGAGCGGACAATTGCAATACTCTGGCTTGACTGAGGGGGGCTTTGCCAGCTGAAGCCAGGAGCCAGATAAAATATAACAATATTAAGCCCGAGTCATTCCCCCAGGGCATGGGCGCTCCATCCAGACACAAAGCTGTTGTCAAGGCCACTCGGTGCAGCCTGGCCTCCCACCTGGCTGCAGTTTGAGGCGGCAGGTTCTCATTATGCTTTACTCGCCCTCTCTCTTTTTTAGTGTGTTCTCGAAATTGAATTAAATTTGCTTCCTTCGTGGTGCGTGTTGATTTTTAAATGACTTCCTGGTGGGTTTTCTCCAAGCTCTTCAGGCACAGCGCAGAGGTTCTCAGGGTAAAATGAGGGATCTAATCTAATGAGAAAACAATGTATTATTTTCTTACCTTCAAGTTTAACTCAAAGATGCTGCATTTTGACCAATCATAGTCTTTATTTCCCCAAGTGGTTTTGCTTTCCCTGCTGGGAGGGCCTAAGTCAATTACCCTCCTCTCCCTGAGGTGTTGTTAGTCTTTTCTTGGAACAAAAAATTCATACTCTCCTTCAACAAAATTGTCAATCTTTTCGAAATGATTGCGTTTTCCATGGATACTGAAATACACTCTCCATGGGAGTGTTGGAGATGAGGTCAAGATCCCCTGTAAATGTTTCCCAGGGATCTGCTCAGAAAAATACCTTCTTCCCTTAAGTTCTTGAGAAGGGATTAGAATCGGTAAGGTCTTAATAGTTATTTGTTTATTCATTCACTTATCCTTTCAACAAATATATATTGAGCATCTACTATGGGTCAGGCACATAATAGAACAAAGAGACAAAAATCCTATCCTCACCGAAATTGCAGCGTCAGTAGGGCAGACAGACCACAAACAAATAATAAAACAAGATGTATGTTAAATATTGGTAACTGCTAAGGAGAATACGCACAGAGGGAGTGGGGGGTGGAGGCAGTCAGGTGGCATCTGCGTGTGTGGGTATCTGGACTACTGGCTGCTAGAAATTTTAAATAAGTTTCCAGGGAAAGTTTCCCTCCTGAAAGAAATGAGGGCTCTCTGGAGCAACCTTTCCCAGAGATGAAAATAGTAAGTGCGAAAGGTCTAGTGTGTCAGGAGAATAGCTCGGAGACCAGGGTGGGTGGCGCAGAGTGGCCTGATCAGGAGGGAGAACAGTGGGAGGTGAGTTCAGAGGGGTGATGGGAGCAAGATGCGGTGGTCACGGCAAGGATGCTGGCTCTGCTCGGAGCTAGGTACAAAGCGAGAGGAAAGTTCTGTGCAGGGTAGAGACATGATCTCCATTATTATTTAACACGGTGACTCTGGCTGCTGTGTTGAGTGCTGAAGAGCGGCAAGGGTGGTGGCAGGGAGGTTGTTTAGCAGATGGTTGAAATAATCCAGGCAAGAGATGGTATCGGTTTGGATTAATAAGCTGAAAAAGTGGTTTCCAGGGCTGGGTTATTGGAGTGATTTAAAGTATCATCTTTAAAGTTAAATGCAAATGTCTCTGTATTTGAAATTTACTGTTGCATCTTGACAACTGAAGCTTTTAAAAATGGAATTTGTGTACATATTTAACTGCATAAATCATTAATTAAGCACCTATTAAATACCCAGCTAAGTGATTGGATGCTAGAAGATCTTCTCCTGAACAAGTTATTTTAATCTCATTGGGTGAGCTACAAAAACATATGAACATATATTTTGGAACACGTTATGCTTAAATGTTTGTAAGAAACCTACTATTTATGAAGCATCCATTAGCCACCAGAGTTTGTGCTGGGCGTTTTATATAAGGAAGCACACTTAACCTTCAAAACAATTCTGTGACAGCAGTTTTCAAAATTCTTGGTTTCAGGACCCCTTGAGACTTTTCAGATTCCTTGAGGATCCTAAAAAGCTTTTGTTTGTGTGGGTTATGGATATATATATGTGTGTATGTGTATCTATATATACATGTATAGCTAGGTAGGTAGATGTAGATATATACATATTTACTATATTCAGAATTAAAATAAAACACTTAAAAATTATTAATTCATTTAAAATAATAAACTCCTCAGGTTAACAAATAACATATATTTAATGAACATACCATAATTTATAAAATTTTAAAATGCAGGAACAACAGCACTGATTTACATTTCTGCCAATCTCTTTAACGTCCAGCTTAACAAAAGATATTTGGATTCTCGTATTTGCTTCTACACTGAATCTGTTGTAATATATTGTTGTGGTTGAAATTTATGAAGAAAATCTGACCTTGTACAGATATGTAGTGGAAAAGGAGGAAATATTTTAATATCCTTTTCAAATAATTGTGGGTATTGCTCTTCGATGCTAAACTAAAACTCAACAAGTGGAGGTGTCTAGAAAGTTAATTGTAATGTGGAATCTGAGGTATATTGTTTAACAGTTTTACTGTATTAACTTAAAATCCATTGATTGCCTTTCACATACCCATGCATGATACTGTAACATCATACGTTGGTCATTTGGAAAACATCGACTTATGAATGATGCAGATCTCCAGATGTGGACACATGTCACTATATAATATTTTTTTAAATGTCACATGTGCTCCTCTATCACCAGTCTCCTTAGAAGAGCCTTTATGTTTTAGGAAGCTATCAGACTCAGAGTGGAAGATGCAGGTTTTCCAAAATTTTAACTTGATCAAATTTTATCATTGGTAATGAACGTTGTCAGTCATTTTTCTTGAAGTGACAGGCTTGCTTCTCTGAGTTTCAGGCAAATGCCTACCACCTATCCAAGTCCCAGTAACCATAGTTTATCTCCGTCGCCATTTCTAGGAAAAATGGTGCCCCTTGAAAAAGACGTCTAGTTCAGCACACGACTCAAACAATGGAACGAACATGTTTCCTTGAGACAACCATGCACTTCAGCAAGCAGCACAAGTGCTTTATGTGGACCACCCATTTTGTCACAGAGAATATTAAAAAGGTGAGCATTCAAGAGTCAAGATTTAATATTATCAGTCATACTGCTTCATTCAGGGCATTCTTATGCGAGACAGACCTTTTCTTCTTCTTTCTTCTCCCTGTCAGCGCTGAGTGAGGAAGAAAACAATGACTACAACGACAATTTGGGGCCAATGCTTCGATGCACGCCGAGGCATGAGCACTTTTACCCCCCATTACTTTTGCACCATTGGCGCACATGTCAACACAATGACAAAGGCAGACAACATCTTAGTGTTATTATAGAATAGTTTTGTCATTGCAAACGCATTAATAGGATCTGAGGATACTGTGCACATTCCACCCCCAACACCCTCACCCCCATCCTAGCCTCATGGGTCTGTAGACCGCAGTTTGAGAATCGCTGCTCTGTGCAATAGGTGTTTTAGGAATGAAGAAACTGAGCCTGTGACAGGCTAGGCACCTTGTCTCAGTTCACATGGCTCGTCCGAAGCAGAATCAAGACTCGAACCTGGACTCTCAGACCCAAAGTTAGTCTCCCCTGCTCTCCTCCCCTTCCAGTCACATACAAAATGGCAGACTTTATGTAGGACCTTGAAGGAAGTGTAAACTTGATTATTCAAAAGGATGCAGGGGGGCTTCCCTGGTGGCGCAGTGGTTGAGAGTCCGCCTGCCGATGCAGGGGATACAGGTTCGTGCCCCGGTCCGGGAGGATCCCACATGCCGCGGAGCGGCTGGGCCCGTGAGCCATGGCCACTGAGCCTGTGCGTCCAGAGCCTGTGCTCCACAACGGGAGAGGCCACAACAGTGAGAGGCCCGTGTACCACAAAAAAAAAAAAAAAAAAAAAAAGGATGCAGGGATCTGGATGATGAGAATAAAATAAGCTCAACTATGAGGACTGAAATGGGCACAGTTTATGCAGGGAGATAAAGAAAAGATGCAGACTGAAGTGGAGTATCCCTTTGGCCATTTCTAAACACGACGTTGGGTAGAGAGGATGGCATGAACTGACCAAGGACTTGAATGTCAGAGTAAGGACGCTGACCTTAATTTAAAAAAAATCAATTTTAAGTTCCAAAACATAGCACATGTGATGAAAATAGCACTAAACTGGCACTGGTTGTGGATTTATCATCAAAGAGAAGAGAATAGGGGCAGAAAAAATCTTGGAGGTCATTGTGGTTATTCCGCATGTTGTAATGGCTTAAACCGCAGCCAAAGGGGGAGAAGAATCAGAAAAATAAAGCAAAGAGAAGGCACCCAGAGTATGGTGATTGGTAATGAGGGATGCAAAGGAAAAGGATCCACTGGCTTACCAGCTTTCAAGTGTGAGGCTCCAGGGAAGACACGGGATTTCTCAGAGGTTGGCTGTGCTCAGGGGAGAAAATGCTGATGGGTGTGGTGAACTGGTGGTGATGTCAGTGCAGCAAGATGTGCTGATGTCAGTGCTGCCCACTGACGATGTTCTGAACACGGTAAATATGAGGCGTTGTATTAAGGTTATAGTAGATGTAAAGATCGATTCCCCGAGAGCGGGTGGCTGAGGGCTTATCATGGAAGGTACCTACTGTTAGGATAGAATGAAGAAGAAGAACCAATTTAGGAAAAAGAGGAGTGGCTTAAGAGATGGGTGCACATTAGTAATAGCAGCAGCAGCAGTTGTAGTTGTAGTCATCCTCATGGTGGTAGTAATAGTAATCATGATAATGGCTGGCCCTTACTGAGATCTTATTCTGGGTCTGGCTTGACATGCAATAGGTCATTGAATTCTCAGAACAATTTTATGGATGAGAACAGGTTTTAGTCCCCCAATTTTTGAAGTGAAGAAAACACTATTTAGAAACATTAAATAATTCATCCAGGGTCATTCAGCTAGCACGTTGCCTGAGCCAGTCCTGGGTCCCCAGTCTCTCTGACTCCAACAGCGCTCCTCCATCTTAGTGCGGTCTTAGGAGAACCAAGGAGTTGAGTGTGTTCAAAATGTGCTATGTCAAATTCACAAGTGAAGCTGGGGGTTCTGGGAACAGAGGAAGACGGTCTTAATAGGGCTTCATGTAAAGACTCAGCAGAGAGATAGTGTTGGAAGCAGGAGGCAAAAAGTGGTGACTGTGTCTAAGGCCATGAAGGGGCTTAGCAAAAGGACTGCTTGTGGGAGAGATTTGTGAATAAAAGGGGGAAAAAAACCTAAAATAACTTTCGGTTAGCATGGATTATTAACTGAATTGGTTTAGAATTTAGGTGAAGGGAGGCTTTAGTTAGTTGAAAGTGGTTAGGAGTGGTGTGTCAGGTGACAGAAAGGAAAGCATTTCCGTGTGGATGTGGTGGGTGATGGATATCAGAGAAACAGGCAAGGGCAAACAGGATTCAGGGTTTGGTAGAGGAGCAACTTGGGCGCAAAACAGTGACCTTTCTGAAACAGCAGGGAACGTGAAGAATAATTATTATAGAGATTGAACTTTGCTAAGATGGATAGCAAAGTGACTGGTAATCCTAGGCTGGTGGTCGCAGTGAATTAAGGAAAAATAGAGGTTATCTCTTGTTCTGAAGCTAAAAACTTTTAAGTTGTAGACTCTCAGGGTTGAAGAGGTCTTTGGATTTCAACACTTTAGATTATCCCACTATATTGTAATGAATTATTTCATCATATACTTTGAAAAGATCTGCTCATTAATGAATGTGACTTTCATGTCCTTTGCTTTCTTGTCTTTTCTTTGTTTGCCAGGAGCCCTACTTGAAGGCAGAAACCCTCCTAATTGTTTCTGAGAACTATTGGGTGCCCAGCACCTAGGCTGTTATACCTGATACATAGCAAGGGCTCAAAAATAATTGTTGCATGAATGAATGGATTTAGTCTACCTTAGTCATCAGATGCTTACTTTCCCTTGGTTACTCCACTATCTCCTTACATTTGTGTAAAGCTTTGCAATTTATAAGATGATTTAATTTTTTTTTTTTTGCGGTACGCGGGCCTCTCACTGTTGTGGCCCCTCCCGTTGCGGAGCACAGGCTCCGGATGCGCAGGCTCAGCGGCCACGGCTCACGGGCCCAGCTGCTCTGCGGCATGTGGGATCTTCCCGGACCGGGGCACGAACCCGTGTCCCCTGCATCGGCAGGCGGACTCTCAACCACTGCGCCGCCAGGGAAGCCCTGGGCTGCTAATTTCTTCTTGACCATCATTGGTGAATCACCAGTTAACTCCCCAGATCTTATTTACATTATCAGTTTTTGCCTCATCCCTCACCAGATACTTTACAGAGAGATCTGTTAGTTAATAAACATGACTTTCATGTCCCTTTCTGTCTTGTTTTTTCTTTGTTTGCCAGAAGAAACCCCAAATGTCTAGTGATGGGCAGAAAAGGAGAAGAATCAAGGGTCTTAATATTCTGATGATGGTACCATATGCTCCATCCTTATAAAGGATACCTTAAAATGAAGTTTTCCCTTAAATACCACTTCATTAGACTCCTTCTCCACCTGCCCCGAACTCTTAATACTAAGAAATCTACCATGGAGGTCTACTGCTCCCATGTCAAAAACAAAAAACAAAAGTGATTTCGGAGTAGCCATGTGAAAATGTCCTCTTGAAGTGCTCTCAAGACGATGTCTTTTTGCAGGTGACCCTTGTTCCATCTCTGCTGGTTCTGCTAAGAGGTCACTGAACTTGATTATTATTCTAGCTTATCACTATCAGCAGAATGAATAGAGTCCATTTTCACAATCGTTGCTTTCAAAGCAAATTACTTGGGATGAAAATCTTTGCAGGCTCAGAAAATAGATAAGTATTCTCGGCAGGGGTAAAGGTGGGGATGGAGCGTATTGCACAGTTGGTTCAGCTTTCTACTTCTGCAGAGCGACTTGTAAGGAAAAGTTTTGGAGTTAGGGAAGAGAACCCAACAGAGGCATTTGCTGTCAACTCCCACTATAAAGTATGAGGGGCTGTTTGTGCTAATCAGCGTGACATCCCTCTTGATATTTGAGGCCCTAGCTTACAGATTTATAACATTTTGGAGTAAAACTATTTTAATGTAATGATTCCCCCCCTGTATTGATGAGATGTCCATTGTTAAAGACCGTTGATGAAATTGCAGGGCTCTGCAAGTACTTCCAGAATGTGGTCCAAGAGATCTAGAGCCTGCTCCTTGTGTCTTTAGGATGTGCTGCCTCTCTGCCAAAGTCCTTATTTATTCAGAAAACCTTCACTGGGGACTGTTATATGCCAGACCTTATGCCAGGCAATGAGATATCAAGAAATGCGTGGATGGGGATCTCTGCCCGGGGAGCTGGGTGAGAGAACTAACGGTGATTAAAAGGAATGTCAGTGCCATAAACAAAATGCTGCAGGACCACAAGCAAGGAAGATGAAAAGAAGAGGCATTGCTATATTTTGAGCATCTACTGTGAGCCAGGCATTGTGCTGTGGAGTGGGGGACTGAGGGGAAAACAGGAAAGTAGAGAATTGCGCCTTTGGTAGGTAGATGGGTTATGATAAAAATTTCATACCTGGAAGTGAACATGTTTAAAGAATGGCTGATCAGGGCATAGACTGTCAAGGGAGGAATGGTAGCAAAGGGATGGAAAGGAAGCTGAAGAGTTTGGTCATTGTGGTGCCTGTAAGTGGGAACCACCCAAGTCTCAACCACAGAAGAAGTAGATCATTAGATTTGCCATGTCGAAACTCTGAGCGTAGCATGAAGGATGAGTTGGAGAGGGGAATCAGGAGAGTTAGAAAATCTGGTTAGGAGAAAATGACAGTTGCCAAAGAAAGTAATATTAAGGGCTGGACAGTTGTGTTAGAGGAGAGAAGAGGCAAGTGGACAGTTGATTGAAGCAGTGGGAGTTGCTAGTCCCTGAGGAAGGCTGAGGGCAGTCTGCCTTCTCTGGCACCCATAACTCTGTGCATGTGATGACACAGCTGCTTATGAAAGATGAGGCTGGGGAAGGAGAAGGGAAGTTAATGAGTTACTATTTCCCCAGGGGGAGTAGGTACCTGCAGCCTTAGTTTCCATCTGTACAAGAAGAATGAGAACATCTCCAGTCAGATTGAATGAGAGAATTTACATGAAACTCCAGCACAATGCCCAGGACGTCACACACACACACACACACACACACACACACACACACACACACACAC
>NW_020837989.1:3016826-3154366 GCF_003676395.1 Aethalodelphis obliquidens | reverse complement strand
ACACACACACACACACACACACACACACACACACACACACACACACAGAGAGAAAACTCTATAGCCTATTGACATCTTTAAAATCCTGCCCCACATTTAATCATATTTTTAATGCTAGGAGCATAATTTTAAAAGTCCAATAACTCTGCGGTTAAAATAGAGAGGCAGCCAACAGAGAAAAGACTTTGAATAGAATTCTTTCCCAGAATTGTAGATGAATGTTAAAGGCTGCTATGCGTTTGTAAGGAAATGGTAATGTACATCGTGTACATTTCTTTTGCCAACTATTGAGTAGTTTGGCTCTCTTCCTGTTTGTCCTAAATTTTTTATTAAGTACTTCTCTGAGTACCATGTAATGCCAGATGCTATACTGAGAGGATTAACTGCCATAACTGTGAAATACTTTCCCTGGTCTGTTAGTAGACCACCATTAACATTGAAAACATGGCTGGTCTGGTATGGGCAAGATTTAGGTTTATAATGTAGTCTAGGAAAATGTTGATATCCAGCACTTGTTGTTATTTGAAATGTTCTTATAATCGGAGCAACAAATCTATATCAAAACTTTACAGGTAAAAAAATCTGTCCTGAAAAGAGCTTGGACATCTTTTTCCAAACCAAGCAGATACCCCCTTCACAGAAGCCAGACTCTGGGAAGATCTCTAAGAGCTTGCAGCTTCATCAGAGCCTGTCGTTATCCAGGACAAAGTGACGATGATGATACCCTGAATACTCCTTCAGGTGCCTGAGCAAAGGCTATGGTGCCTCTAGGGCATTTTCTGTGGTTTCAGCTGTTGGAGGCTGAGTTCTCCTTCTGCAGGAGAAGTTGAAGCCTCACTTGGTAGCTGTCCAAGAGAGTTACCACCATGCGAGCAGACCTCAGTTAGCCAAACTTTCCGTTAGCAGCCTTGCTTCGCCACGCAGGAATGTTAATGCCTACCCTCTCTTCCCTTGGGACTTCTCTCTCAGCACCCCATATTGCCTGGGTATTCAGGATTTTGTCGAAATGAAAATTAGAGTAGTATAATGGCAAAAAATTCTTTAAGAGTCATAAAACCTGAATTCTAATGAGACTCATTAGCTGTGTGACCTTTGCAAGGCAAACCCCTCTGAGTCTCAGTTTTATTACCTCTACAATGTGGGTAATGATGCCAAGTACTCAAGGTTGTTGGGAAATTTAAATGAGATGACTGTATGTAGGAGCTCGTAGAAAAATCCTGGTACACGTAGTTGCTCAAGAAATGTCGATCCACAGAGACTTAAAAATTCTTATCAAAGGATTTGCATGTTAGAGAATCAAGGTGAAAATCCATTCCGAGTCTTCTGTGTGATGAATGTAGATTTCTTTGGAAAGAAGGCTAAATTCAGAGTTCATGCATCATTTGAGTTGGAGACTTCTAAATATTCATTCAGTTGTCCTTTGGGCCTCAAGAATTTTCACTTCGCAAAATGCCATGCTGGTGAGGCAAAAATGCCTTTTATGACAGCAAATTCAGTAGTGGAAATACCTTGCTGATTTTTGGCAATTTATCCATCAATAAATGTACTTGAAAATAACATGCGCAAGAGTCATAGCAACTGCCATTTTTGAGAGGCTTTTCTGCTCCAGGCACCATGCTAAACAACTCTTTACATACTACTTGTCACTTGTTTCTCTCTGCAACACTGTGAGATGGGTTTTCCTCTCCCAGTTTCGCAGAGAAGGAACCTGAGGCTCAGAGCGGCTGAGTAAATTATTCAAAGGGATACAGGTAACAAAAGTAAGACTTGAACATCAGTGTGTGTGATCCTTTTCCACCTGTTGAGCCTCTGCCTCGTATCCACAGCTGTAGAGAGACATATCCGTAGGATAGGGGATGCTCAGCCTGGGATTTCAGCCTGTTAGGTTATAGATGCTAGCAGGGTCAGGGTAGCAGCTGAATGGAACCAGATGCTTATAAAGGGTTTGTGAAGGATGGCTGAATGGAAGACAGATTAGGTTGGCGATCACCCCCCAACACCTTCGTGGAGGCTGAGCATTTGCTCTGCCGAAGGGCCCTTAGTTGAGGGGGGTGACAGGTATTGAGTCCTGCCGTCACTCTGCCCACTAGGCTGGGCACCTGCAGGGCTGTGGCTGCTGCTGGGAAAGGTGCTGGCACCGTATGGGCTGACAGCAGCCCAGGCCTCCTTTATTTCACAGCCAGGCCTGCCAGTACTCCATCAGCACAAAGAACCACAAGGGGTGGGAGGGAAGGATGTCAGAGAGGAAGCCCAGACCCATTCCTTAGCAAGTGGAGTTCAAAGGAAGGTCATGATCAAACAAGATATTTGGGAAAGAAGAATCAAAGGCAATTAGGTGTCTTCAAAACCCCACTGAGTGAATATTGATCTACTTTTTGAAAGGCCCATGAAAAGCTAGGGAAAAAATTGCCCCGTACAGTAGAAACATGCTTAGATAGCCAATAAGTAGCCACCAGCATAAGAGAAAATGTAAATATTAATGAAGTGACAGGGCAAGGCATTTTAAAAAGGAGCTTTTTTTCTTTGAGTATCTTTTGTAGAGGGGAAAAAAGTCTTTCAACTTTAAAAGGATGTATTTTTTTTCTACTGTATACTGGAATTTTATAAAGCACTGCCTCCTGTCAGACTCCATGCAATGGACTTTATATTCTTTTGGAGAGAAGCATTTGAGAATCTATTAAGGCGGGTCAGGCCTAAGGTGTTATGAATTTATAATAACAAAGGAAGGAGAAAAAGACAGAGACAAACTGAGACAATAGAAGATGAGTTAAGACTGCCTTATTTTATGACATGATGAAATTATCAGGGGAAAAAAATGGAAGAGTGGTGAGCTGATGAAGCTGTGGTTTGGGGACTCAATGATTGTAAAGCCTGGACTTGTAAATGAAGAGATGCTTAAAGGAAAATGTGAATTCATGTTTTGTATTCTAACGTTTACTCAAAATAATCTGCCTGTGAGTGATTTCTGACTCTTTAAAATCAATTCTTAAGACAACATTCTAGGTAATCTGCTAAGTGAATCTTTCTTTCTATGTCTATTTATTTCTCTGTATCTTTGAAAAGTACTTCTGTATCTTGACCATTGTTTTGGCTGCCACAGTACATATTTTTAACCGTAGGATTGTCCAGAAATCAGCTTGCACTGTAAATGCATGATTTCCGTATATTCATTGACTAAATGTAACATCCAAGATTTTGAGCTTCAGAAAAACATTGTTTAAACAAACATGTTAAATGACAACAATTATATGATCATTTAAGCCTGATTTCTCCTTGGAGTTGTGAGATCAGATGGCATTGTAAACTCATAAAATTTTACAAATGAAAGAGACCTTTTGGTTCTATACTGTAAGCATGATACAAATGTGAGGTACTCTTAATTATCTTCATCAATATGACATGGCCATACTTCTACATATTTGCAAATTAAAATAGTAAGTGGTAAATGGCTGTTAGCCAGGGCTCACTGAGACATGCAGAAATCTACACTTGTTTCTGAGCTCTGTTCCTTGGGCATTTCCTGGTAGCAGTTCTTTTGCAAATCTTGTCACTAGGAGATGAGTGAAAACAGGCAAACCTACCTAAAGTATAAGTCCCTATGCGGGGAGTAAAAACCAAATTCTTCCTGCTAACAATGTTTGATTACTTTGAAAAAAGTATAACAGATTAAGCTATAACTCATATACCTAATACAGTTCACTCATTTAAAAAGCATACATTTCAGTGGTTTTTTAGTATATTCACTGTTGTACAACCATTGCCACAATCAATTTTAGAACATTTTCATTACCCCAAAAAAGAAACCCCAAATCTATTAGCAATCACTCCCCATTACCCTCCTCCTCCCAGCCTCTGACAACCACTAATCTACGTTATATCTCTGTAGATTTGCCTGTTCTAGATATTTTATATAAATGGAGTCATACAATGTGAGGTCTCTTGTAACTAGCTTCTTCCACTTAGCATGATGTTTTCAAGGTTCAAATGTGTTTTAACAGATATCAGTACTGCATTCATCTCCATGGCTGAATAATACTCCATTGTGTGCATAGAACACTTTTTATATGTACATTCATGAGTTGATTGACATTTGAGTTGTTTCTCGCTTTGCCTACTGTGAATAATACTGTTATGAACATTTGTATACAAGCTTTTGTGTGGACGTACGTTTTTGTTTCCTAGGAGTTTAGTTGCAGAGTCAAATGATAACTCTATGTTCAACACTGTTTTCCAAACTGGCTGCACCATTTAATACTCTTGCCAGCAATATAGGGTCCCATTCTCCATATCCTTGTCAACACTTAATATTATCTGTCTTTTGGATTATAGCCATCCTAGTGCATGTGAAGTGGGATCTCGTTGTGGTTTTGTTTGCATTTCCCCGGTGGCTAATGTTGTTGATCATATTTTATGTGTTTATTGACCATTGAATTACTTTTAAACTTTCAGAGCTCGGTGAAAGAATACCAAGGGTTCTCAAGAATACCTTTGTAGTTTGTTAAGACTTCCTGAAAAAATGACCAGAAAGATTCAGAAAGAGAATCAGGGGAGTAAAATTCTGGTAGAGATGTAGAAGAGTGTTATTAGCACACTGATAAGTCAGGAAGGATGAGCAAGGGCTACGTTCTTCTCCATAAGAATATGGGAAGTGTATCTGTAAGTATCTTCCTGCAAATACAGCCTGACAAACAGTGAAATTAACATTTAAGCTGTGTTGTTCTCATATTAGTAGCATCGGATAGAGAGGTGGTGACTGGCATTGATTTAGCTGCTTGTCAGAGTCAGAGGATGGTCGCTACACTTCCAGACACCGTGTGTAGCTTCAAAGTAGAAGCAAGAGTTGGAGTGAGAGACTGTCCTAGTTGGATATATTTCAGTTTTATTTGTAAAGTAAGGGCTTTCCCCAGAACCCAAGATACTTCTACTCACATCTCACTAGCCACAACTGTTTCACATGATCACATGAATTCTCTAGAAAATAAAAAAGCTATATGAGGATTTAACATTTTTAGTTGGTACTAAGACATGATATGAAATATAAGGCATTTGAGACCTTTATTAAGACAATACTTCTTTCTTTTTTTAAAGCTTTATTGTGGCGTATAATTGACACAATAAGATACATGTATTTAAAGTGTATAATTTGTTAAGTTCTGACGTATATCTGTATGCACTCATGAAACCATCACCACAATCAAGATAATAAACTATCTGTCATCCCTTTTTTTTCTTCGTCAGTCTAGTTAGGGATTTTTCAATTTTACTCATGTTCTTAACAAACCAGTTTTGATTTTCTTATCTCTATTTCTTTCTTTTTTCTGCTTTATTAATTTCTGCCCTTTTAAAATTTATTTTCTTATTATTTCCCTTCTGCTGACTTTGGGTATTATTTGCTATTATTTTCTCTAGTTTATTATGATGAAATCTGAGGTCATTGATTTAAGACCTTTCTTGTTTGCTGATATAGGTGTTCAGTGTTAGATTTCCCTCTCAGTTATATTTTAGATGCATCCCACAAATTTTGATATATGTTTTTATTTTCATCTAGTTAAAACTACTTTTTAAATTTCTTTTTTAACCAAAAGTTATTTAGAAGTATGTTATTTAGTTTCCAAATATTTGAAGGAATTTTCAGTTATCTTTCTGTTATTGCTTTCTAATCGAATTCTGTCTTGGTCAGAAAATAACCTTTGTATCATTTAAATACCTTTAACTTCATTCAGACTTTTTTATGGCCCATATATAGCCAATCTTGGTACATATTTTGTGTGCACTTGAGTGTATGTATTCTGCTATCGTTGTGTGGGGTATTCTATAAATATCAATTAGGTCAAGTTGGTTGATAGTGTTATTCATGTCTTCTGTAGCATTACCAATTTTCTGTCTACCTGTTCTATCAATTATTAAGAGGGGAATGTTGAACTCTATGACTGTAATTGTGGATTAAGAACAATAGTGTTCTTAAGGTAGAGATAATATTCATTTATTCATTACTTCATAGTGCCAACTTCTGGGAATGTAAGGACGAATAAGGAAAATGTGGCTCCTTATCATGGAACATATAGTGAAGCAGAGTGCATCATTCCTTAAAATAGCTCTGATTCGCCCTTTTTTTTAAATTTCCACTGGACCTTCCTACCTAGCCTGGTCACCCTCCATGCAAAATATACATGCAAGTGTATTTTTTTCTTTATTCCTTCTTTATTCCTTCTTTATTATTATTTATTTATTATTTTTATTCTTTATTATTTCTTTATTATTTATTATTTCTTTATTATTTCTTTATTCCTTCTTCTCTCTGAGCCTTTCTTCTTACTATTGTTTGGCTAATCTTCTAAGGACAGTTTTTAATCGTATTCCTCCATCCTTCTCAATCCAGGCTCTAGCACAATGACTCACGGAGTTGCCATGCATACTTGTCATTCACACTTTGCATCTGATAAAAGAACTCTTTACTTGGCCTCCTTGTCTTCTTAGAGTTTCTTCTGAGATAATCCCTAAACTAACCATGCTCTGTTAATCCTTATTCTCTACCACTTCTTGATATAAATGATTTTTTTCTGTTCCCTCCAGGCACAAATCATCTCTGCATATCCTGACCTCTTCATTAGGTGTGGATTACATGAGGTTATACATCTTTTCAACTAATAGGACACCCGTAAGTAGTTAATATTTTAAATGACAGATTTCATTTATTATTCCACTTTCTGTCTCTTCATGGCCAGCATTGGTACTTTGTTTGGTTATACACATAGTAGGAAACCAACATTTTGTTGAATTTAATTGAAGTACTATTCTTTCCTATTTTAAATCATTTGCCTCCATTTTGCTTTGAAAAATTATTATGAAAAGAATAAACACATAATATTTATATTTCAGTAAGTGCATACCTCTTAAAAAGTTAAGAAAGCACACCACTTTGCAGTTATAATGTCATAACTCACCAGGGGGAAAATACTTCTTAAAGGAAGGCAGGAAGCAACTTATCCAAAGTTTTAAAGTATTTAGTCTTCAGTTTTAAATACTGTCTCAGAAAATTGGAAAAAGCCTTTTTTTTTTTTTTTTTTTTTTTTTTTTTTGCGGTACACGGGCCTCCTACTGTTGTGGCCTCTCTCGTTGCGGAGCACAGGCTCTGGACGCGCAGGCTCAGCGGCCATGTCTCACGGGCCCAGCCACTCCGCGGAATGTGGGATCTTCCCGGACCGGGGCACGAACCCGCGTCCCCTGAATCGGCAGGCGGACTCTCAACCACTGCGCCACCAGGGAAGCCCCCATGGCATCTATTTTTAATCTTTGAAATCTTCTTTCTTTTCAGCCAGGATCAATTTTTATATAGTCCCAACACACTTTAAGGAAACAATGCACTATACCCTAGACTTCTTTGAACGTTTACACCATCGCTCATATCAGCAGGAGGTTTCTTGGAATTCAACAGTAATTTTTATGACCGTACACGCTTTATACAGTGTTGCACACTTTTTTCTTATTCTGAATTAGTTTTTCAAAAGAAGGGGATAAGCGCACTCCTCATGTAATAAAAAATGAACAACACCTTCTGGCCTTACTCAGTTGTAGGGAATGGGTGTTCATGAAGATATGAAAGAAAGGAAAGAGCAGTTTTTACCGTAGTGTGAGGACATATATATATTAAAAATAACAGCAGCAACAACAAAAACTATTGGATTTGTAGAAACTTCTTGAAGAATAGGAGAAAAAGCTTAGTGATTTGGGGTTTGTCAAAGATTTTTAACAAGACACAAAAAGCAAAAAAACTATAAAGGAAAAAATTGTTTTTGCTCTTTTAGAAGCACAGTTAAAAAAACCGAAAATGCAGGATGCAGACTGGGATAAAATACTTGCCAAACAGATAGCAAACAAAGGACTGTATCTAGACTATGTAAAGAACTTATGTAACTCAGTAAGAAGAAAAGTAACCCAATGGAAATGGGGTACAGATTTAAACAGATGTTCCACCAAAGAACATACACAAATGGAAGATAAGCACATGAAAAGATGCTCAACATCATTTTCATTGCGGAAATGTGCCTTTAAACCACACGGAGATAGGCACATCCCCTAGAAAACTTACATTAAAAAACCTGAAAATACCAAGTGCTTTTGCGTATATGGAACAACTGGGTCTCATATATAACTGGTGGGAATGCAAAATGGTACTGCTGCTTTGGAAAACAGTTTAATAGTTTCCTAAGAAATTAAATATACATTCCTTAACCTATGGCCCAGCCACTGTATTTCTAGGTGTTTACCCAAGAATAAAGAAAGCATATGTCCACACAAAAGAACTATACATGAATGTTCCCTGGAGCTTTATTTGTAATAGCCCCAAACTGGAAACAACAAAGATGCCTAGCAACAGATAAATGGATAAACAAATTGTGAAATCCATACAATGGAAAACTACTTGACAATAAAACAGCCGATGCATGTAGCATCATGGATGAATCTCAGAATGGTTATGCTGAGTGAAGGAAGCCAGACAGAAAATGAGTACATACTATATGTACTCATTTTCATGTATGTAAAATCCCAGAAAACACAAGTTAACTTTCTAGCAGTGTATAGTTCATGTCAGTGGTGTCTGGGTTGGAAGAGGGTGATTGGAGAGGCATAGGAGAAAGAGATTAGAGAGCGATATAAGGAAACTATTGGGTCTGATGGATTTATTCACCTTCCTCATTGTGGAGATTCTGTAGGTGTGAACATATGTCGAAAGTTATCAAACCATACCCTTGAAATATATGCTGTTTAATGTATGTCGATTATAACTCAACAGATCTTTAAAAAAAAGAAAATAATATAAATAAGGTTGATAGAAAAGAGCAGTTTGCAGAGCATTTGTCTTGGGAAACTTATCTCAGACTTAACCTGGTACCTTTGCTCTTAAGGGCTCTTGCAAAACTTGTGATATTTCTCTAGGTCTCCAACTGCCTACCGCCAAGCTGCAACACCTTAAAGGTGTTTCTGTTTCTCAGAAACCAGTATGTTATTTTTAAGCAGAATTTGGATTTTCAAGTTGGCTTGACTTTTTTTTTTTTTTAAAGTGGTATGGCTTTTTTACTTTTCAAAGCTGTAATGGCAGCTGTCCAGCCCAGAGGCAAGGATGTCTGGTGGTCCAGTGACAGTTCTGTCATAGCCTTCTGAGGAGTGGGCAAAATGTCCTAACACTGACTTCTGTGAGCAACACTTGTGTTATACATTGATAGTTGTGTTATACATTGATGATACTTCAGGGGGCCCGCTAGGATTGTAGAGATGTAGCTGTGAAGGAATGCACATCATTTTAATGTTTTGAGGATTGATAAGCAAATAAAAGTTGAAGACATATCAGATATCATCTGCAAATTGGATCTGATAACCTCTACCCCTTCCCTAGCCTCCAGCTTAATTCTGAAAGATGTTTTGAGGCTTTCCAAAACATCTCCCTCTATATTTAGAATGACATCAGTACAAGAACATCTGTATGTCTTCCCATTTTAGCAGCAGTATCATACTTTTTAAAAACAAAAAAGATGCAAAACACATTGAAAAGAAAAAGGCGTCAATGGAGGTGATTGTTATATTTATGTGCTATTTACCTGCCTCCTAAAGTACCTTAATACAATATTTTGTGTGAAGGAGAACATTAGAATTTAACTTGAAACATAATACACTTTTAAGCCAAGCGTTTTGACCTAGAATAAAATTTATATATTTGTTGTTGAGTTACAATTATGGTTTCTTCATCTAAAACTTAACTGTCTTTCTTCCTTATGTTAATGGAAGTACATGGGGAAATGTACTTATAGCTCCATCAAACTCCATCATGGTGTTTGGCTGTGTAGGTTTGCTTAGGGTATTAAAGGACATTTCATCACTTGATTGCTAGTCAAATGACAAGAGGCTATTAAAATACTTTAAGCCATTGTAAGGACATAGATATTCTACCTTTATTTGATGATCTTCACTGTACTTAACTAAGATGTATTTCTGAGGCAATGGATTTACTGGTTAGAAAGACTATTGAAAAATATGCAGCAGTAGAAGCCAGCTGACAAATGTTTATCTTTATGCCCACTGTGTACTCAGCATTTTGGAATACTTCCGAATCTTCAAGAAACACACTGTGTTGAGATGCTTAGAAACCTTTTAAACTTCAACTATCTTTTCTTTTATTCATGAAAGATGTGTCAAGGTCCTTGTGGGCTTTAAAAAATTAAAACCTAAACAACTCCAAAGGATTTCTACAAATGCAAATGCTGTTAAGAGGAAGACTGTAGCTGTTTGTGTCAGGATTAAGTAACTACAACTGTGTTTTTAATTAGAAGTGTCTTCAGATCATATCAACACTGCCACATCCTGGAGCCATCAGCCCAAGATTTCAGATGCTAGTTGACACTGAAATCCCACATGGTATTCTAAGAGGGTTTACCAAGTTACCAGTAGCCAATGTCAATCAGTGCAAGGAACACATTTCTAGCAATAGGATTTTGCTCATAAGTGTTAAGTGTAAGATAAAGTTCTTCCTTTTCTGGAACTGTGAAGAGTGTGAGTGTTATAAGTCAAAGGATAATAGGGCCTCTTGTCTTTCTGTGCCTCTTTTTCTTCATGGGTTAAATGAGGTTCTGCAACCGAGTATCTGCAATTCGTGAGTTAAAGTGACTCTGACAAGTGCCCCATCCAGAGTAAGCATTCAATAGTTGTTAGTTATTCTCACTTAAAAACATTTTACTACAGCTAGGGAAGCTTAAATGATGAATTTTTTCAATATATTTTGTTCCGTTGTATTGAAGTAAAATCTCTTAGTGTAAATTAATGCTTCTCGAGGTTGTTTTGAGAAGCATTCATTCTGCTGGATCACTTAATATGTTTAATGTAAAGACAAGGGGATTCTACAATTAAATAAGGTTGGGAAACAAACCCGTGATTAAGTACTATAAAGTTAATGTGGTTTTATTGCTTAAAGACTTCTCATAATATGCATTATGACTATACAAAAGGGTTATTATGGAGAACTTACATGTTAAGAGCAAACTCTTTCCGATACCATTTGTCTTTCCTGATATCTTAATAAAGTAAAAATCACCTTTTGTTTAGCAGACAAGGTAAAATTCCCCAAAACGCTATATCTCTTATGATACAAAAATGTTTCTCTAACCATATGACACAGAGGAAGCCGTTAATGTGGGTGACTGAATTATTTTAAGACTGTATATGTTCATCCGTGGGCTTATGGCAGAACTGGAATTTTTAGTGTTGGGGGTGGACTTTTATAGTAGTCAGAGTGCTTTGGGTGGCAAGTAACAGGAAAAAAAAATTTCAATGACAGCTGCAAGAATATTTGTTGTCTCATTCTATAAGAAATCTAGAGATAGATTCCCAAGTTGGTTGATTCATCAGTTTAGTGACTTGTCGTGGACCCAGATTTTTTTCCATTTTCCTGTCCTCTTATGTGGGCTGCCAAGTTCAAAGCGTCACAACCACAAAACAGTGACCAGTTAGAAAATTGGAACATCCAGTTTTTTTCCTTTACTCAGAATGGGAATATATTTCTGGAAGTCCCCAAACAGATGTTGCTTTATATTTCACTGGTCAACATTACATCACAAGTCCACGCCTGAAGCAATTTTTTGCAAGGAAAATAAAACCACTCTGCCTGGATTAGAGTAATGAAGATTTCCCCCTGCAGCTAGGGAGTAATCCAGCATCCCTGAAGGATGTTTCCACCTGGTGGAGGGTAAACAAATTGGGATTTTCTTAGCAAGAAAGAAAGGGAGAAATGGCTGTTAAATTTGCCAACCAATGGTGTCTGTCACACGTTGCATAGGACTCAGATTCTTGTTAACCCATATAACATTGTGGGTGCTATTTTCAGATCAAATACAATTAAAATAGTCACATATAAGAAAAATATATATAGGACTTCCCTGGTGGCGCAGTGGTTAAGAATGTGCCTGCCAATGCAGGGGACACGGGTTCAAGCCCTGGTCCGGGAAGATCCCACATGCCATGGAGTAACTAAGCCCGTGCACCACAACTACTGAGCCTGCGCTCTAGAGCCCACGAGCCACAACTGCTGAAGCCCATGTGCCTGAGCCTGTGCTCCACAACAATAGAAGCCACCGCAATGAGAAGCCCCTGCACCACAACGAAGAGTAGCCCCCGCTTACCGCAACTAGAGAAAGCCCACACACAGCAACGAACACCCAATGCAGACAAAAATAAATAAATAAAATAAATAAATTTATATATAAAATATATATATAAAACTGGACTCTGTTACATTTGGAGAGGCAAGAAGCAAGTTCAAAACTCAGCCTTATTTTATATCTTAAGCTGAAGAACATGTTAAGTTTTGTTACTTCTAGCAAGTTTGACTTGGTTTTGGTTTGTGACCACTAACAAATATAATTGAGTTTGCATTTTTATAGCTAAGTTTTTAAGAATAGTAAATTTTGCATTTCACACCCAAACAGTCAGTACTCAAAACGAAGCAACTATGATCATGTACCACATATGTAAAACTTAGAAATAAATAACCAAATACTTTTTCTAAGTATTTGGTACTGGAGGCTAGCCAGATTGAATTGACCAATCTTTTCCTACCTGCTCTAGAAATTACCCAGGTTTTAGACAAAATCTAGACTTTTTTTTTTTCATTCTGAGGATCAACTTTCCTATTATGTATAAACTTCAAAGTTAAAACTCATCACACGTATTTAATGAAATATGTCAGACAGCAAACTGTATTTCTAAAAGTGTCAACTGCTTATTTTGTACACCAGAGTGATTTCTCTTTTTCTGTAGCCAGATTCTTCATGCTTCCCATCTGGGAGGTGGACGCTAATGGGTGCTAATGCTCACTGCTTTGTGAATTAGGCATTGCTGGTTGTACCATTGACAGGGTCAAAATGATGCTGATAAAAAACATTCTTGACAACTTCTGTTGATAGTGTTGTCCCCTCCAAGATGGGTGATTAGAACAACTGAGTAATCATAGAATTTCCTTTGGATGCAAATGTCCCTTCTGGCAAAGTAATCTTTCAGGCTTGTAAAGTCCATCATCATATGAGATAGTTGTAAAGGAAGATATTTTTAAAATAAAATATAGGGAGTAAAGGATTTTTTTTTTCTTTTCCAACTACTACACTTTATCTTATTATGTTCAAATGATGTTGAAAATAGTGCAAACAGATTGTATATACCTTTGCAATTTTCCAGGGAATTTTTACATTTAAAAAAGTCACCCTCAACACATCTCTGTAGAATCAGGCAGTTGTTTTAACAAATTGATGGATTGGAAAACTCAGGCATGAAAATGGAAACTGGCTTGCCTGTACTCTCATAGGCATTGCAGAGTTTGGTTTAATTTATATTTTTATATTTTATGTTGTCCTTTATAGTAAGAAACACAGAGATTTTATTATTGTATTTGTTTCCATTTTCTAGCTGGAAAAGCTGAATTGTAGAGTTTTGCATAACACATTCATGTTTGTATAGCAAGTAAATAGAACTACAGGAGCTCTGAGAGACCAGCAGGTATGCAAGATTTAAGAGCTCTGAAGTTAGCTGCGCCTCAGTTCAGAAGCCAGCCCTGCTGCTGAATGTATGTATGACCTGAGGCAAAGAACTTAACCTCTGCGTTTCAGTTTTCTTACCTTTAAAATGGGAGCAAGTTCATATTTACCCTGTAGACGGTTGTGAGGATTTAATGAGAACATGCCTAAGAAGTGCTTAGCATCCTGCCTGGCTGGCCCATGGAAGTATCTATAAACGCTAGTACCGCTAAAGTTTCCAGTGATACCATTGCTTTCAAAATTCTTAGAAAGAATGTTCTTGAAATCAGAATTGTCTTAGTAGCTTGTACTCTGACTTCAGTATTGAGTGGATGGAGTTTCCCACAGATGTGGAGATGGTGGTGTGTGCATCAATCTTGAATTTTGCTATTTAATAGGCTGTTTGAAAATTCACTTCGATCCTTTAACACGTATCTCCCTTGGCGTGTGTCACAGGGCACTGCCAAAACCCGTCAGTCAGAGATATCTAGGTATGTTTTAAACACATCAATACACACACACGCTATTTCAAGGCACCGTGTTATGGGAGAGGAGATGGTAGGATAAAGAAATGTTATGATTTACATTGTCAGTATGCCTGAGTTTGCACCCACACAATTGTACCAGCAGTTCTGACCTTGTGACTCCACACAGCTGAACTCAAGCTAGCAAACCTGCATTTGCATTTGTATTCTCACCAGGAAAGTTTTGGAAATGTTCTTTCTGTTTCTGCCTGTAAAAATCTAGCCCGTACATTTCCCCTGCGGTTAAGGACATAGATTTGTTAGTGTTGTCAGAGCCTGACGTATCCTTCTACTGTTTTTATTTCAGAATTTTACTTGTATTTGACTCCTGGGTGAGCAGAAAGTATTCCTTCCTCTTAGAGGCAAAAAGATCACCTTTGTTATTTCCTAAAGTTAGTATTGTGAGATTAAAAAAATACAGATTCAAAGACCTCTATAGCTCAAAGAAGCTTTGGAGACCATTGAATAAAATGTTTTAGAGATGGGGAAACTGAGGCTCAGAGAGGGGAAGGGAATTTTTCAACTGGGCAGCCAGCCTGGAACCCAAGTGTCCTGACTTCTTTAAAATTAATTTTTATCAGAGTATAGTTGATTTACAATGTTGTGTTAGTTTCTGCTGTACAGCAAAGTGAGTCAGTTATACATATATCCACTCTTTTTTAGATTCTATTCCCACACAGGTCATTACAGAGTATTGAGTAGAGTTCCCTGTGCTATACAGTAGGTTCTTATTAGTTATCTATTTTATATATAGTAGTGTGTATATGTCAATCCCAATCTCCCAATTTATCCCTCCTCCGCCTTACCCCATGGGAACCATATTTTTTTTTTTCATCTGTGACTCTATTTCTGTTTTGTCAATAGGTTCATTTGTACCATTTTTTAGATTTCACATATAAGTGATATCATATGATATCAGTATTTGTCTTTGTCTGACTTCACTGATTTTCAACCTACACAATTTCCATAAATGACATTTCCACCTGTAATCAATACCAGTTAAAAAAATTAAGAACTAAAGTGTTCATCAGCCAACCACTTATTTAACAAATAGGGAACTGAAGGCTCAGAGCATTTCAACAAAATCCTATGGGCTAATTCGTGGCAGAACTGAGAGTAGAATTCAGATTTCTCAGCTCTCGATTCAGCACTCTCTCCAATGACATGATGTAAACGTGCCCATTAAGGGAATTCACTCTCATTAATCCTTTTTGGATGTTGTTATTGCCCTGTTCTTCTTGGCTTCTTCCTTTTGTATCTCTGATATAAGCCGTCTTGCAAACAGCTTAACACTTCTGTTATGACCCAGGTGACACCTAAAGATGATGAATCCTTTACCAAGGTGATTCATAGCTCTCCTGTGCGGGATGCGGGAGCTTGAGAGACTCTGCTTCCGTTTACTTTCAAGCCACTTGTTTGTCCTTCTGTGTGTCTAGAAGAGTCAACAGTAATCACTCCGCTGATGTATGATCTGATTAGTGGTGCCGGGGCTTCTGCTCTCCGCAGGAACAATAAATCCCACACAAGGCCTGCCCCATTCTCTGCCATGATGCCTGGGAGCCTTCCAATTTAACCTTTGGCAGTAAATTTGGGTCATCATCAAGCTTTCAACTTCTATAGAAACTGTTGTGTACCATTACTTAAGGGCTTTTCTTAAGAGAGATTACTTAGAAGTTCTGCAGTTTTACAATACGCCTAAGTCCAAATAAGGATGCTTAGGTTGAAAGATTCTGAGATCTATGAAGGGTTGTTTTTTTAAAATCCTGCTTCATCCCACTCTCCCTTCTCTGTACTCTTTATACCGTTAGAGTTGGTGTAGTTCTTTCTGGCATCTAGTTAGGTATTAACTCTAAAGATAGGCAGACTTGAGTTCACAGTTCTAGTCTGTTACGTATTGTGATCTTGAGCAAATAACTTAAAACTTTGTGAGCCTCAGTTTCTTAATCTGTATAGTGGGCTTGGTAATAGCACTTCTTGTATAAGGGCTTGTGATAATTAAATGAAATAATGCATGTAAAGAACTTAACAGAATGCCTGATATATAATAAATGATCGATAAATAAGTTGATGATGACGATGATGATGACAGTAGTCATGACATGTTTCAAAGAGTACAGGCTTTCATTTATAAGATGAATACGTTCTGGAGACCTAATGTGCAGCATGGGGACTATTGTGAATAGTAATGTGTACTTGGAATTTGCTAAGACAGTAAATCGCAAATGTTCTCACCACGTACACGAACACACAAGAGTAATTGTGTGAAGTGATAGATATGTTGATTAGCTTGATGGTGGTAATCATTTCACAGTGTATATCTTTATCAAAATATCACATTGTAGGCCTTTAAGTATATACATTTTTTATTTGTCAGTCATAGCTCAGTAGAGCTGGAAAAAATAGTCATGACGTTTTGTATAAGTACTTGCTCTGTAACCTTCATCGCAGTAAGAATAATGTTGTATGCTTTTTCCTCAACTTTCTCCTCCCCATAGCATTTAGCATAAATGCATGTCATGAGGGAAAGAGTATGTGCTTAGGTAATAAACATGAATTGATACCCACAGAGTCTAAAGTGACATACTCTTTGTCCTTGAGATATATGCTCACTTAACATCCATCAAATAGTTAATAATTGCTCATGAACTAGATGTTGTGCTAGGGGCTGAGAATACAGAGACAAAGGATAAATTCCCTACCTTCAACAAGTTCCCAGCCTAGTAGAGCTGAATGGATGTTAATGCAATATGATATTTCTTGCAATATAAGCAAGCATCAAAACTCAGGTGTTACAGGGACTTCCCTGGTGGTCCACTGGGTAAGACTCTGCAGTCCCAGTTCAGGGGGCCCGGGTTCGATCCCTGGTCAGGGAACTAGATCCCGCATGCATGCCTCAGTGAAGATCTTGCGTGTCACAACTAAGACCTGGCACAGCCCAAATAAATATTTTTTTAAAAAATCAGGTGTTACAGAAGTCCAGAGAAGTGAGTGGGGAGAGGGGAAGGGCAGTTGATAGGTGGAGAGAAACTACTTGAAAACATAACAGATTATCGAGTTAGGAGGTACAGTATTGTGTCTAGACATGATCAAAGTAAAAAATGATAGTGATAACACGATGCATACATTCTTGTGCTCTTGCAGGTATGTTATGAACAGAATGCTTATTTTTCATACTTTGAACTTTGTACAGCCAGTAATCTCGCATATTAAATACCAACTCTGGTGTTTAACAGCATAAACAGCCACTCTCCAAAAGGTAAAGTTGAATATGTTATTTTCACTGTAAGTAGGTTCAGAGGACTTTAGCTATATTACTTTTAAAGAAGAAAAGATCAAGTGGTGATGAGCCTTCCATAATCAGTGATCGGTCCATCTCAAATATCGACCTCAAATAACACTATAAAGTTTCAAACCAATTATTCCAAACATGACTACATGGAAGATCCAGGAATGCAAAAAAAGTTGGGTGAATGAGGGTATTTTTCTGTGCTTCAGTTTCACCATCTACTAGCAGAGTCTGAAATGCCATACCAGTGGTCCTGATTAAATAACATAAACTAGTACACACACTTGGAAAAATATAAAGAATTCTGGTTTTCGTCATCATTGTTATTTTTGCCTAAAAATTTGTTGCAGAGAGAGAGGGCTCACTTCTGCCTTATCTTGGGTTTCTGGAGAGTGAAATTTCCAGCAATATTGCATTTATCTAAATTTCTTTATTGCATATCTTAGTGGCGGCTGTTTAGGTTACAAGTAGCAGATACTGATTCCAACTAATTTAATCCAAAAAAAGTAATTTATTGGAAAAATACAGGGTTATTTCATAAAATTTTAAAGCAGGAAGCTCAGCTAGGCCTTGGAAGGGACTGGAAGGAGGGTCTGGAGCTCTCTGTGTGTCTGCTTTCTGCATCAATCATTCTACAGCAAAAAGAGGCTCCCCCCAATGGTGTCCTTAGCTCCCAGACAGTATTAGCTCAAACCATTCAGAGATTCTAAATTCCCAGATGAGAGAAGCTGATTGATAGACCTTGGGTCACATGTCAATCCCTTGTCCAATCAGAACCAGAGAATTGGGTTGATTTGGCACAAACTAGACTAGAGAGGGGCGTGTGTGCACTAGCATTCAGCCTCAGAGAGGGTCAGGCAGATTACCCAGATGTTATCTTCTCTAGAGGAAAACATTCCAGGAACCCAGGGTAGTTAGAAAAGGATGCTCTCATGCGCAGGATGGAAGGAAGGTGCTTGGGCATTCAAGCTTAGTGATGCGTTTAGGATGGGGAGGGATTTATAAGGCAAGCTTCAGGCACTAGCAGCTGATTCCACCTTCCCTGCAGCCTTCTGTCAGGGAGTGTTCATTAGAAGGACTCACTGGTTCAGGTTCTTCCCCTCAGAAGCGACTGTCAAGTGAGCTCTCTCATTCAGAACCCTACCGGGCATGCTGGCTGTAGATCTCCCTGAAGCCCTTGGTGGGGAAGCCACATTCTTCCTTTCTCTGCCATCTGAGATCTCCTGATGGGCAGCCTCAACAGGAAAAGTCGTGGTTTCCCTTTTATTTCATTGAGACAGCACTGTTCAAGAAGCCACACAAGCCATGTGAATCTCACAGCTGACATTGGGGATGTAAATGCTGGGAGAATGGCGTAACACGTATGCCTCTCTCCTTCACACATGGATCGCTTCCTGAGAAGTGTGCACAGAAATCAAGCTTGTATTATTCCAGTCGTATTTTCTCTCTGCCTTGCAAAGTCATTTTTCAGGCACTTCTGCCTTTCTGCTTAATCTTCTGCTAGCAATAGCTCTTCATGCTTTACTATCTCAAGTTCTCTGTTCCTCGGTCTTTCTTTTGAGTAGAAAAATGATTTATGAACACACCTGCCTTTCCAACTTTACTACTACGTTATTCCATTTCAGTGTTTCTGAGCATGTTAAAAACTCCAGCTAGCTAATACTACCTCTCTCTTCACCAAGGTCCCTTTACCCCATCCCAGAACTTCCCTTGCCTTCTCTGTGCACTTTCAGGCTCTTGAATCAAAGTGTCTACGTTCCTTTACTTATTAGCTGTGTGACTCCAGCTACTCAACTTCTCTGTGCTTCAGTTTTTGCCTCTGTAAAGGGCGGGCGGATAATAATAGCTGGGATTCTTGTAAGGATTGAAGGAGATTTGTGTATGTGAACCTCTTAGAACACTGCCAGGCATATGTTAAATTCGCAGTAAATGCTTGCTCTTATAGTTATTGCCTAGCTCTGTTAACGGTTAATGACATTTTTATTTACCAGACTTCCAGGTGCGATAGTGATTTCTGATGCCCTCCTCTGCCATCTCTCTCAATCAGTTATTCATTAGAATATTTGTTACAATAATGATAGTAATAGTACCGGCATTCAGTGAACGTGAAGCATTTATTCTATGCTAGGCTTTAATTTATACCAAGTGCTTTACACCATTAGCTTGTTTAATCCTCTCAGTAACACGATCTTCATTTTAAAGATGAGGAAAGTGACGCTCAGAGAGATGAGATGACTGGTGTCACGTTACACAGTTAGTGGGTGGCTGAGCCCCAGTTTATCTTCAGGTTCATCTGACGCCAAAGCTTATGCTGCTGACAGCTGTGAAACTCTGTAAGCAAATTCAGTCCATTGTGTCTCTGAAATAGCTCTGGAATAGTTCCCTCCTCTCCATCCCAGTTCCTGCAGATCTCTCTTGTGATCCTAAGGCAATTTTCTCTCTGGTCCTGTGCCCCCAGCTTCTCCCTACTCAACCCATCCGCTCTCCTCCTCTCAAAGTTACTTTTCTAAAACTTTCAGTAGATGACAAACTTTCAGTGGTTCTCCATTTATGAAACATATCTGTCCTTCACAACAAATCTTCCCAATTCCACCCTTGTCGTCCAGTCTTAAGACCTTGATTCTCTCCTTCATTTCTGTACCTTTGCACAGACTCTTGGGTCTATCTTAATCAGCCTCCACTCTCCTCATCTGGTTACCTTGCTGATCCTCTCAGACCCTGTTCAGACGCCTGTCTTTTCTCTTTCCCAACTCCTCTAATCACAGAGCGACTGGTTTCTTTATAATACAGTCTCATAACACTGTATTCATACATTGGTTCATTAATTCTCCTTGTGTATTATCTATTCTTTTTTTATATCTGTCTCCACCGCTAAGCCGTCGGTTTCTGAAAGGCAAGGAACTTAACTTATCTTAGGCATCTTGTGTTCCTAGCTGAGTACCTGGCCCATTAGATGCAGAAAGAAGCTAGTAAATGAGCTCACCTACCTAGAGACTGTTTAAATAAATTCCCAAAGTAGATATTTTTTGGTCTTAATTTCTTAAAATGAGAATGATTCCTTTCTCATATGTAATTTTTGGAAGTTTGGGCATTTTTGGTCATATGTTTCCTTAAAAATGAGACCTACTCTAGTACGCTAAGACCTAGTTTTCTAGAAAGAAGTTTAGGGCTCCACAGGAAAGCGTTACCATTCTCTGGAGAGGTAGGGTTCTTTGAGTTTTTGCTGCATAGAAGATTCAGAAGGTGGTAATTAAAGTGATTAGCAAGAGAATATGGATGTTTAAGGAATCAGCCTTCCAGTTATTCATTAGAGGTCTGTACCTCCTGGGTAGGTGAATTGTTCATTTAAACACATTTCTTTAAACCTTGGATCTTATTTTCAAAGGATGAATCAAGTCAGAAAGGCCTTCTAAATGGTGGGTGGCTGGAGGAAGGAGTACTGGAAAGGTAGTCAGGAACCTGCTTCCTCGCTCAGGGATCTTGTAGCATCAAATGCATTGCCTGTCACTCATAGCCTCTGGTGAGGAAAACTGCACCACAGACCCTACTTCAGGGCCAGCTTGGTGTGAACTGCTTGACTCTGTTCCTCACTCCCCCCCAAATCTCATGGCCAGTGCACAGAGAGCGGTCACCTGAACCATTCCACAGACTGGTTGGACCTGGCACGTGAAGAGGACTGGGGCCAAACGACTTTTTCTCTCACAGATGTGAGTGAGAAATACTGAGAGAAGAAGGTAGTCATCCAAGTGGGAGCAAGTGTTGAGAGTCTTTGATCTAGAACAGCATATTTTAGGGACAACCGACATCAGAATCAGTTGGAATTCGTATTAAAATGCACATTCTTGGGCCCCATCTCCTGATTTCGGATTCATGGATGACACAGATGGAAAGGCATGTTTAAGAAACACTCCCTCTTACTTACATTAAGATCTCCTAATCGTGGCTATGTAGTGAAGGCTCAGAAAACCACGATGAGCCATGGGCAAGCTAAAGCTATCAGAGAACAAGCGCCGTGAATGAGCGGAAGCTCTGTGGAGACAAACCTCCAACACAATTGACTGGCGTAGGTTCTTTGGATTCGGGAAACCTGGTGTGGCCAAGCTTAAAAAGACAAGTGATTTGTTGGAGGGATGTAAAAGTTCACAAAATAGAAGGATGGAGAACCAGGCTCAAAAGAGGAAAGGACACAGGGAAACTGTGGAGTAGCCATGGGATAGCAAGAACTAATGGTCTTACCAAGGCTGTCTTCGCTGTGGGTAGGAATGAGCCCCAACCTATGGTTTCCCATCTTGGCATCACTCAGGTCAAGATGTATCATCTGGGGTGGTGTTGATGGTAGAGAAAGAGTCCAGTTGGCCTAGCTTAGGTCATATATCCATACCACTGGCAGAACAACATGGTTATCAGCCTCGTATGTCTGCTCACCGTGCAGGAGGGGAATTCCCAAAAGCCTAGGGTGTCCCAAAAGCATGAGAAAAGGTTGCTAGATATCACCCCAAACAACAAATATCCTGTGGAGGATTAAGACTCATGTTGGAAGAGAAAAGAGAAAAGTTAATATGTGGGGAATAATATTGATGAGCAGAGGTCTTCAAACCCTTACTGCTGATGGCCCTAGATGGACTCTGGATATAAAACCAGTTCTTGGAGACTTCTATTCTGGAAGCCCAGCTCAGTTTTTCTTTATTTCTCATGTATGCATCTCAGTCTGGTCACCACTCACTCAGCCCAAGTCTGTCCTTTCTGTTCCTTGTGGCTAAAAGTGAAATAGAACTTTTGAGCTCTGTCTCAAAGAGCTGAGTGGTCTTGGCTAGTAAATGTCTATCTCCTTGGGCCTCAGTTTTTCTTCTTTGTAAAATGAGGGGGTGGGCTTATTAAACTGCCTATACTCCAATGTATGCAAAAATAGTACTCATGTCCCCCCTTTTTTTCATCCTGCTAGTGATGATAACTATAAACGCAGTAAAGGAGTTGCCAAATTCCAGAAGAAAATAATTTTAAGAGTGTTTTGTTTTCAATATTAGTTTGCTGAGCTATTATCTGGTCACCCTCTTATTTTGTCCAGCAAAATAGAAATGAAAACAATTATGACAGTGTTCCTAGCTAACCTTAGGTTCTTTGGCCTACATGCTCCATGTCTGCAGATAAATGATGTTTCGGTTGACTGCCGATGCCCACAGAATTCCCATATTGGAGAAGCGCTAAGGACTATAACCCCTTTAGTCACCCCAGTGGTACGGCATGATCCACTTCATGCAAGGCCCACCTGTGTTTTTCTAGTTAACAAGAGAAAACTCCTCAAACATGTTTTCCCCTGCTTTTAATAACTGAGAAACTGTGGTGACAGAATTGGGACCTACATCTGCTTCTTGTGTTTCTCTTGAGAATTATAGAAGTAATCTGTGAAAAGAGGTAATACCCTAATGTGTATTATTTCCCCTGTAGGAGATACATTTGCTTAGGGGACTCTAAGATGAGTCAGCTCACTTACGTTTGCATATGGGTCATTGCTTATTTTGAATTGTATTTTGAGTTTATTGGAAGAATGAGGTAGACATAGAATCTGTCTTGGATCTAGGCCACAGTGACAAACTTGGATGCTTCCAGGGGCTAGGCAGGTCAGGAAAGAGTGAAGTAGTTGGTGTTCCAGGGAGTGGACAGGTGGGTGGAGGACACCTGCAGCATGTAAAGACTAGAGATTCAGCTCCAGGCCATCGTTGCCCTTTGGGAGTGCAGGTTTTGTATAGCCCCACCTTCTGATTTGTCAAGATGGCCTAGAATGTGGGATATTTGTATAAATTCTTTTGATTTTTTTAAGTCTTAGCAACTAGTTCACTTTGAAAAAGGAAAATATTTAGGTCAAATAATACATATTTATGGTCTGGATGTCACCAACTGTAAACTAAAGTGTCCCTAACATATGGAATAAAACAATGAAAAAAAAATTCAGTCTTCCAGATGTTGAGATAAATGATGCTGAAACCTTAACTCTATGATTCTCTGGCTACTCAGCATGATGGAGTTGAATTATAAGAACAGTTGACTCCATTTTTTTTTTTTTTTTTTGCATTTGATTACTAGGATCATTTATCAGAGAGAGGAATAATGAAAGAGAGGCATGGATTGGTCTCTGTGGTTCAGAAAGCTTGGATTTGAGTCCCAGCAGACCACACATTAGCCAGAGGAATAAGGGCAACTTAACATGACTTCATTAATTTTTTCTTTATCTGTAAAATGGGATACTAGTTCAAACATCATAGACACAAGTGAGTATTAAATAAGATAATGTACGTGGAACTGGTATACCGTGTGAGCCTCCTTGCCCTTGGCCTGACTCCATTTCAAGGCCTGGGCCAGCTCAAACCCTATCCCCTACCCAGTTCCACCTGGGACTGTCAGACTTCACTTGCGCTTCTTTTATTCCAATAGTTCTGCCTCCTTATGGCCTTTTCCCTCTTAGACATACATTATGGCCAGACAGAATCTGACATTTCTACAATTTCCATTAAAAAGTCCATTCATACTGAACATTCTGTATACTGATAAGTTTCATATAGATTCTTAGAGGTTCCAGGCCAGAGATCACACATATTTCCCTATTCCTCTGTCTCTCTCTTACTCCCATCTCATCCACCTCCCTACGACTTGCTCCCTTCCCTTGATTCACCCAACCATGTGCAAATCCTGGGAAGTATGATGCTCTCTTCCCTTCTATTTCTTATACATGAGGGGCCTCACTTGGCCAACCTGCCTTCCCCAAGCCCCTGTGGATCTCTGGTAAGTAAAACGTTTCTGCAGGGCTTCCCTGGTGGCGCAGTGGTTGAGAGTCTGCCTGCTGATGCAGGGGACGCGGGTTTGTGCCCCGGTCCGGGAGGATCCCACATGCCGCGGAGCGGCTGGGCCCGTGAGCCATGGCCGCTGGACCTGCGCGTCCGGGGCCTGTGCTCCGCAACGGGAGAGGCCACAGCGGTGAGAGGCCCGCGTACCGCAAAAAAAAAACCAACAAAAAACAAAAAACGTTTCTGCATCTGACCCTTGATTGACTTTCCAAAGTTCTCACCATTCCTACAAGGCTCTGCATAGTCTCCTTTCCCGTTATGTCCACATGTTTTTGAGCTGTGGATTACTGGGTTGTCTGACTACTCCCTTTTCCCCTGGGCCATGCTTGGATTTTTTGCTCACTTCCTTAGTGCTCTCATCAGTTTCCTGGTTTTTATCACAGGTCTACATGCTGATGACTCCCTCGTTCTGATCTCCAGCCTGGACCCATCCCCTGAACTCTAGACTGCTTGCGTAATGTCTCCCCTTGGCTGTCTAATCGTATACATCTGAAATGTTACTTGTCCAAAACTGAACTGAACTTCTGATCTTTCACACAAAACCCTTCCAGTGTTTCAGTAAGACAGGATGTCAGTTAGTGTCAAATGCTGCTAATAGGTCAAGTTTTATGGTGACTGAGAATTGACTTTAGGATTCCTGAACGTGGGAGCCATTAACCAATAGGGAAAGAATTGAAAGCTTGATGGGATTTAAGAGAAAATGGGGGGGCAAGAATTGGAGACAACAGTAGAGACAACTTTTAAGAGTTTTGCTGGAAAGGGAAGTAGTAGCTGGAAAGGGAAGTGGTAGCTGGAAAGGGAAGTGGGCTTAAGCAATTAAAAGAAAACATTACTGATATAACAGCCTGTTTTCGTATGCTGATGGAATTGATCCAACAGAGAGGAAGAAATTGAAATCAGAAGGAAGAATTGCTGGAGTTGTGTCCTTGAGTAGGTGGGAGGGGATTGGATCTAGTACACAAGTGTAATGCATTGACCTTAGAAATACAAGCAGTTTTTCTCTTGCAGCAGGAGGGGAGGTAAAGGATATGAGTATGACCTTGTAGAATGAGGATAGAATTTGAGGGAAAAGTGAGATGCCTTTCTGTGGAAATTCTCTTCCAATTGTTCCAGTTGTTTCAGGGTTTTTTTTTTGTTTGTTTTTTCAGGGACATAGTAGACAAGGTCTATCAGCTACGAGTGAGGATGGAAAAGGAAGTGTTGACGGTTTTAAGAGTGAAACATGTTGAGAAATAAATCACTGTCCAGGAAGGTTAGCGAGTTATCATGAAGGGAAATACAGAATGTTTGCCTTGCTGTGCTGAGGGTCCTTGAGATTTCTACAGTAGAATTTACTGAGATCATGGTTGTATGCTTTTCTCCATCCATGACAACCTGGGACATATGTCCACACTACTTCTGGGGATTAATTAGGAGACGAAGGGAGGACTTGAGAGTAGGGGGCTTCTTATGGTGACAGATGTAAACAGGGATAAAGGCATAGTGAGATGTAAACAGAGATTCATGCTGCTGGACTTGGGTCAGATGGAAGTAGATGAAAGCATGAGTATTGAGAGTTTGAGGATTTGGTTGCCCTTTTGAACCCTGAAGATGGAGGCAAGGCAGCCTGAGTCAGGGCACTTTGAGAATAAGGGGCTTCCCTCCTGCCTCCTATTCAGGATATAAAGGGCCTGAGGAGGTACGATCTCAGGTGCTGAGGTCACTACATAGAGGCAAGAGTCAGCGGAAGCCGAGTCTTATCCAAGCTCATGGATTCCCTCCTGTCTGTCTACTGCCATTGGAGGCATAAAGGGGCTACAAGACCTTTGAAGCTTTACAGGAACATAGTCTTCCTACCCCTACAGAATAAGGTGCAAGAGCAGTGTCCACATGAGTGGACACTTCTCCCAAGTAGGATTGACATTCTGTGTTCAGTTCACAGGTAGCAACGCTCTGAGGGCAGTTTTGAGATCTGATTAATTAAGTGCTGCCTGATTGGGTCCTCTGTCTTCAAATACATTTTCAAAACCTGTTCTTAGCAAAAGTTTCTCTTTCATTCTGAAATGTGATTACTAAGGGAATTAAATGGACTTCTTTGAATAACTGGAGGGAGAGATAGTATTTGAAAGTTCTCTTTAATGGGCTTATTGTTTGAATTTAAAATATTTGAGCTTGGCGATCCGTGGTTGGGGATTCATGAAATAACAATAGTGCAGACATCTGAATCTGCTGTCATCTTTCAGTCTGCACAGATGTCCTGGTGGTAAGTGAAACCTTGCATTTTTATAAATACATTTGGACCTAATTTCTGCCTTTCTTGCTGTGAAAGAACTGTCAAATTTGAAGTGTAATGACTATATGATTTCTTGTAATGGCACCAAAAAAACCTGAAAAACAGATTTGAATGTCATCTAAGTGAATGCTCTGTGGGATGCAGACCCATTTAGAGATTACTTCCCCTTTCGGCTTTTATACAGCAAAGCAGGAGCACATTGCAAGGAAGCGAGTATAAAGTGGTATATCTCAGGGAGTAATAGGCAGCGTGAGGCCTCACAGAGCCCAGAAAATGAAAAACGTTGACATCGCTCTAGTTAAACTTCCCCACTTCCATGAGAGAACTGACCTACAGCCATTGTCTGAGAGGTATGGCCTTTGACCTAAACACACTGTTTCTCTCACACTTTGCCTTATCTGGTGAGACAAAATGAACCCTCTATTTTCCCCAAGCTGATGGGTTTTCCTTCATTCCACTCCTTTTTTCCTGTGATACATTAATATGTTCCAGAAAAACATCTAGATCCTTAGTCCTTTACCAAATTTCTCTTGGCTTTCAGTATAGGTCAGTTGATCATGGGATAGGAGAGAATGTGCTGGAAAGGAGAGGCAAAGCATCTGGGTTCTAGTTCCAGCTCTGTTGCCGGTTAGGGGTATTCACTTGAACATTCTAGACTTTGGGACTTTCCTGTCCTGCTTTTGAAATTAAGGAATTGGAATAAATTTGTCATTTTCAACCTATGGTCCTTTGAGTCCCAGGGTCTTCGGAGATGCCTCAAGGGTCACTGTGGGGTTTGCCAGCCTAGGAGGCAGGATCTTTCCTCCCATCCATCACATAAAGTCATGTTTGGGGAAAAAAAATAACCCCCAAACCTAACATGTGGGATGCAGACAGTATCAGTATTTTTGATAATCTAGAAGAATTTTTTTTCTGGGTTCAATATCCTATCACATGTGTGACTCTTTGTTTCCTCTTGAAAGCAATTTTTAGCAAAACTACATATTGTTATTCAAATATGCATTTGAACAAAATGCTGATAATGATGTATGGTGCCTTTCCTAGTTCTGTGAGGGCAAGGTTCATATCTATCTGAATTGTGCAGAATCACTAGCAGCTAGCCCATAACATAATACACAATACATAGCAGATGCTCAATAAATTCTGGATAGACGAATTGGTAGGTCGATAAAAGAACACAAATCCCATCTTGATACTATTGCTTTGGACTCTTAAAATTCAATTCTGAAACCTGTTCCATTGAAACTTTATATCATCACCTTTTCCTCCTGTTCTCTTCTCAGTTGCTAATGTTTAAGAAATTTGTGCCAGGGATACTTTTGAGCAGTTAACCTGTGGGTGAATAGTCCCTGATGTTCCAGGTGAATATCAGAAGATGCCGGAACCACTGTAAGCTACAACTTGGAGAACATTTTTCTTTAATAGAGAATCTGAAAAAAAGAAAAAAAAAGAATAGAGTAGTAAAAGTGATATGAACAGCATCTGGTTCTTTTCTTATGCCTCTGTATTTGCTTGTTGATCCGTCTATTTGTTTATTCATCCATTTATTTATTCAACAGACTTTTATTTTCTGCTCTCTGCTTGATCTGATGATCCTAGGGGATGGGGAGTTTACAGTCTTTATTTTTTAATTTATTTTTATTGAGATATAATTGGCATATAACATTGTATTGGGTTGGCCAAAAAGTCTGTTCGGGTTTTTCCATAGGATGTTGTGGAAAAACTCGAACGAACTTTTTGGCCAACCCAATATAAGTTTAAGGTGTACAGTATGTTGATTTGATCCATATATTGCAATATGATTACCACTGTAGTGTAGTGGTAACGCCTCTATATCTCCACATAATTCTCTTTTTCTTTTTTTTGTGGTGTGAACAATTAAGATCTAGGCTCCTGGCAACTTTGATATTTATAATACAAATATAGTACATTACTGTTGTCTGTGATCACTATGCTGTGCATTATATCTCCAGGACTTACATATCTACTAGTTGCAAGTTTTTACCCTTGCAAGAACACTGTCTTCCCAATTCTCCCACCACCCCCTGCCCAGCGCCCAGCCTCTGGTAACCATTATTCTACTCTCTGTTTTTATGAGTTCAGCTTTTTAAGATTCCATGTAAAAGTGATATCATGCAATATTTGACTTTCTCTGTCTGACTTCACTTAACGTAATGCCCTCAAAGTCCATCCATGTTGTCACAAATAGCAGGATTTCCTTCTTTCTTGTGGCTGAATAATAGTCCATTACGCATACATGTATATTACGTATGTTTGTTGATGGACACTTAGGTTGTTTCTATTTCTAATCTATCGTGAATAATGTTGCAGTGAACATAGGAGTGCAGCTATCTCTTCAGTATTCTGTTTTTATTTCCTTTGGATGTATATCCATAAGTGAAATTGCTGGATCATATGGTAGTTCTAGTTTTAATTTTTTGAGGAACCTCTATACTGTTTTCCAGAGTGAATGAGCCAATTTACATTCCCAAAAACAGTTCACAAGGTTTCTTTTACCTCTACATTCTTGCCAGTGCTTGTTATCTCTTTACAGTCTTTTAAATGAGGCACACATTTGAAAAGATGTTATACCAACACAATATGCATAGATGCCGTGAGAGAGAGATCGTAAGAATGCTTTGGGAGCTATACCAGGGAGTATTACCCCTGGTTAGGCATATCCGTTAGATTCTCTAAGAAGCAGATAACCAATAATGCTTAGATAATTCAGGCGTTGTTGATAGATGATCTCAGGGTTGGTACTGTATTCAACATGGTGTCATGAAGATGCATTCTTCCCATACTTCCTCTCTGCCACCCTCACCATTTTAGCAATCTCTTCTCAGAGTTGCAGAACGGCACCTTGGGCTCAGAAATCACAGGCTCATAAGGTTGCTTTCAAAGAAGACAAGCAACCAGGGTGGTCAGTGAAGGAGTTCTCTTAACACTTTTTCTTAGGATGGAAAATTGCCCCTAGATGCCTCTACGCAGATACTGTTCATGTCTCATTGGCTAGAACTGGGTCACATGACTACCTCAAGCTGCAGAGGAAACTGGGAAGATAAGTATCTAATTTTTAGCTTCTGAAATGGGAGGCTGGCAGGGAAGAGAGAGATTGGAAACGGCTGTTGAGGAGACAACCAAATTAGGGGAGACAGGAAAGATATTACCAGAAAAGGTGATATTTGATCTATGCTTTGAATGACTTGCTAGAGCTTGCCTGAAGGAGAATTGAGGGACATTCTAGGCAGAGAAACATGGAGAGACAAGCAAGGACATGGGGTTATGGAAAAGCTCCATGCGTTTGAGGACCAGACCAAAGCTTAGTGTGCTTATGGGAGAAGTTGTCATGGGAACATGGCGTTAGACAACACTGAAAAAAGAGATATAGGTAGATTTGTATGTTATGCTAACGATTGTATAGACCATTTTGATTATAACTTCAGAGTGAAATCTGTTCCTGTTGATAACACTAGAAAATCTTTGGGGGAAATTATGTGAAGGAGAAAACCCATCACAGCTTGCCTACTAAGAAATCAGTTTTGATGAGAAGTAAATGATTGAACTAGTTGATACAGAAGTACATGTAAATAATATCTGTGTAACAGGTGATTTTATTTTAACCAATCAACGTATCTTAGGAATCCTAGGGCTTTGAGAAAGTTAACTAACATGACAAAGCGTTGTTTCAAAAACCCTCTATTTTTAGAAATGCTATTAGCGGAAGCCTCAGCTCTAACCTTTTTCTTGTTCTGTGTCACCCACATTAATTGACACTTCCACCCTAAAAGAATGTGTTTCTTCCCATGCACTGGGAATGACCTTTTAGTAACATTAGAATCCTTGAGAAAAATAAATAAGGATGATTTAAAACTGCTTTTTGCTGTGAGTAATTTCCTGTTTAGACTTTTCTTTTCAGATCACAACGAGTTAGAATTTATGATATGCTTTATGAAGGGCAATGAGGTTGAAACTTACCTTTGCAGGATCTTCCGAAAATAATTTGATGACCAATTAAATGGTACATGAAGACTGAAGGAGAGCTATTACAAATGTTAAGGAAAATAAAGTTTAAACACTTTGGAAATTCCCTTTTGCAGGCAGTTCACATGGAACTTAGAAGGAATTCTTAACTATTCACTAAATCAGGATTATCCAAAAAAGAGCTCTAACAAGGAAAGCACAGCATGGTAAAACTGCTATTCATACTTGAATTGAGGAAACGATGCCTCTTTATAAAATTTATGGTTTATCTTTTACTAATTTAGGCTGTCTTTCCCTATCTCAACAAAAACTGTTTCTTTGGTTACCCACATGTAATCTGCTAAAAGTAAATTTGCATTGTTCATTTGGGTCTTCCATGATATTAGAGATTTTCATTTGGTATTAATATTCCAGAATAATCTATCTTCCCCAGTCTTTGAAAGCCAGTAATTAAAATTTTCTACAAGATTCTTGCAGTTTGAGGCCTTGTGGACACTCCCTTTCCATATCAATTTATAAAAACACCATAAAATAGAGTACAGAGAAAGCTGATTAAAAACAATAGGAGGAAGAAGATAACAATTGCTTCCCCACCACCAACCGCACACACATGTTTTATCTTTTTGCAAGTAGTCTTTCAGTAGATGTTGGAACCTGTCCTAGTAAAAATTTCAGTTCCAAGTATAAAAAATAAGGGTTTTGATAGGGCATTTTACAAGAGTATACAAAACCCTTTGAAAATGTGACTAGTAGGTAAATTATGTTTTCTCTATTCAGTAAAGGATTGAACGACGTATTTATAATTGTACTTTATCATCTAATGCTGGAGTTTCGCGATACATCCCATGTTTCAAAAGTTGGTATAAAATACAAAGGAAACACAAAAATTGAGTTAGTTTTTTACATCTAGCTAGATATGCTAATCAAGAAGTGACAGTGTGAATTAAAGTACTGGGTTTCTGGAGCCCCTGAAACTGAGATTCAGAAGTGGAATCAGAAACTCTTTGGGCTGGGAGGAGACTAGGCTTTCAGCTCTGACCTGGGAAAGTAGTGCCTTGAGAAGGTCAATGATTTGCCTGAGTTCCTGGAATAGTAAATGCAAGTCTGGATCAAGGACCAAGCAAGTCTGAATTTCCTGAGAAAGTTAACTAAGTCCTGTGCTCATTTTATAAAAACACCTGGTAAGGGAATACATTCCCATTTCGTTTTTAAAACAGTCCTAACCTCACAAGTCTGAAAGCTTCAGGAGTCTCTTACTTGGCGGCTCTCGAGGATGACGAACCTCTTAAAACATTCAAAAAGATACCTTTGCATTTGTATTGCACTATGACTCTCAAATAGCTTCCATCTCTATTTTACATTTAACCTTTTTACTTAGGAACCTTATTACCTACCTGTATGCTGAGAGTCTGTCCCCACTTTATGGATCAGGACCAGAAATGAGACAGTAATGACTTAGTGGAATTTTACCCTGAGTAACAGATTTCCTATTCATAACTGTAGATTTCCTGAAATCTATCCTGTCTCTCTATTTGTTCATGGGTTGGTATAAAAAAATTTTAAACAATCCTATACCAAAGATCAAACCAACTTGAAATTGTAGACTCCTGCAGTTTTTATCTTTTCAGTCAAGTTCCAACATTTTGATTTGAGGCTTCTTGTGTTGAAGCTACTTTATATCACTTACTGTGTGCCTTGTAAGCAAGTCACTTTTTCCTAAGGCTCAACTCCTGCATTTGTAAAAAAAGGAATAGTAGTGATAACTCAGTCTTAAAGATGTGAAGATATAATAATATGTTTAATAAGGCTAGTATATGTTTCTTATTCACTCAGCTAACCTTTACTGGTCGCCTACTATGTGTCAGACTTTGCTCATAGTGAGGACTCATATGAATGTTAGTTGGTGTTGGTAATAATCGTGTCCTCTTTAAACTCAGAAGTTACTTATCCATACTTTTGGCATTTTCAAGCCAAATGTAATTATGGTCGTTATCTATGCCAATATTCTTTTTTTTAAATTTCAATCTTACACCTTTATTTCTGTCTTATTTTTTTTAATTTAATTTTATTTATTTTTACAGCAGATTCTTCTCAGTCATCAATTTTATACACATCAGTGTATACATGTCAATCCCAATCGCCCAGTTCAGCACATAATATTCTTATTTTACAGATGAGGAAGCACAGGGTAGTTAATTGGTTTCTCAGAGTCATACAGTAAACTATTGGCAGACAAACGTAACCATTAAAGTACAGTCCTTACAGATGTACAAACCAGGTCAGGATCCCTTCATTGGCTTCTTAGTTGCTCTGTGACCTGGGCTGCTGACTTTACCTCTTGACCCTCAGTATATTTATCTGCAATTTGGAGATGAGAATGATACCCAGTGGGATTATCATCAAGATTAAATGTGGCAATTTCGCATAGTTCTTGGCATATACTATGTGCTCCATAAGCATTTATTGCTTTTCTGCTATACCTTTGTTTTCTCAAAATTAAACATATTACCATTGTTCATGTTGCAGTAGAATTCTCCAGGTAGGTGCTCAAGTCTGCTTTGTTCTACATACCTAATGCATAAGAAAGCTTCCCTTAATGCTGGGCTCTTTGCTAGCATTTTGTAGAAAGGAGTTAATATACAGACAATTTCGTTTCTCCCCAGCCATATATCTATAGTTCAGGTATTTTCAACCAAGTCTTTGGACTATGATTATGTATGTAGTTGGACTAGCTAAGCATTACTAGAACATGAAACATAAAGATTAGAATTTTTCTCACAGTCTAATTTTGTTTATTATGTGAGTTCATGTGTTCTATGTTGCACGAAACAGAGAAGGGGTTTCTATAAGGATGTCATGCCAACTCTTCCCAAGCAAGCTGTAAGCTGTGTTTATCTGTGCTTTCCCTGGGCTTTGCTGTGTTTTTAGCCAGACACTCACTCTCTCTTTCTTTCTTTCTCTCTCCCCTTTAATTTCTTTAGTTTCTCCTTTTATTATCAACTGGCTGGTTCCTTCCATATATTTTTATACAGACTCCAAAGGAGAAAATCTTTTTGGACCAGCTAATTACCATTGTTTTCATGGGACAGAGTTTTTGTTGTTGTTTGTTTGTTTTGTTTTGTTTTCAACAAGTTCTCCTTGTAGGTCTCTAAACTACCTGTCCACTGGTTGACCTTGTGTGAGTGGGTTAAACTCCATTGGTTTGTCCACGGTCCAGCCATTGCTCAAAAAGAAGCCTGAGTGCTTCTTCACTAAAGCAGGAGCCTCTGGGTGCAGCAGCTTCCCACCCCAGGGACAAGGAATAATGCAGGGCCTCTGATAGGCATGGATTACATACTTACAAGTTAAAAACAAAACTTTTGGACTAGCCAATGGATTATAAATTTGTTTCTAATTGTCGGTAATGGTAGAATAAAATTTAGTTTAATAGGTAGCTGATAAAACACCTACTAGTATGAGCTTCAGGGCTACAACGAAGGTGTGGAGAAATATAAATCGTAGGCACAGTGTGTTTGTTTCTCTCACTTAATTCAGCTTCAGTTAAATATCTAGTTTCTCCCTGGCTTGCACAGAAAACAACTTTCGACTCACTGGGGATGTTCTCTTAGAATCAAAGGCGTTTGAGAGCACAAAGACCCCAGCAGAGCTTCAGAGTTTCAGCTTTGTGTCAGGAGGTTTTTTGCAGTTGACTTCATGCCAGCCTTGACTCATCAGCTATCAGAGAGAAGGTGTCCTGAGTGATCTCGGTGAATTTCTCACTCTGCCTCACGTGCATGCTAAATGTGTGACCGTGCACATGTGTAAGAAGGTGTGAAAATGTGTATATGTATGTGCCTTTGGAAAGAATAGCTTTCTTTGTCTCTCACGACTTGGCTTAAATCACAAGAAGGAAGCATTTGGGGAAGTGTGCGTGATATATTTCTACAGCTGTTGGATGTCTTCTTCAATGAGGAGCCTATTTCTCTGGCAACCGTATTGTAAGTCACTCCCTCATGGCCTTGCCCAATCTTGATAGAATAGAACTCATCACTAAGACGTGGAATAGGCTGCTTTTCAGAATTTCAACCGCCCTTTTATTGTAGTAAAATTCGCATAACATAAAATTAGCCATTTGACCTTTGAAAAGTGGACGGTTCAGTAACATTTAGTAAATTCAAAATGTTATGCAACCATCAATGGTTAAAGTAGCCATACTTTATTTTCCTATCATTTTTTGTTTGCTCATACATTAGCTTATATGTTTAATGGAATTTTTTAAACAGAGTGTTACCTCTTAAATGCTTATATAGGACATAGATGAAGGAATTTTCTAGACAGTGTTTTAATGTAAAAGATTGTACTCATGATCAACTAAGCTGAGAGAGAGACAGAGAGAGAGAGAAAGAGAGAGAGAGAGAGAGAAAGAGAGAGAGAGAGAGAGGGAGGGAGAGAGAGAAGGAGGGAGAGAGTGTGAAGACCTGTTGACTATGGCCTCACTTTTTTTTATTTTTTAATTTTTTTTGGCTGCGTTGGATCTTTGTTGCTGCACATGGGCTTTTTCTAGTTGTGGTGAGCGGGGGGCTACTCTTCCTTGTGGTGCGCGGGCTTCTCATTGCAGTGGCTTCTCTTGTGGAGCATGGGCTCTAGGTGCGTGGGCTTTGGTAGTTGTGGCACACGGGCTTCAGTAGTTGTGGCTCACGGGCTCTAGAGCGCAGGCTCAGTAGTTGTGGCGCGCGGGGTTAGTTTCTTCGCGGCATGTGGGATCTTCCTGGACCAGGGATCGAACCCGTCTCCCCTGCATTGGCAGGTGGATTCTTAACCACTGTACCATCAGGGAAGTCCCAGCCTCACTTTTTGAATTGTAATTTTTAGTATAGTTTTTAAATAAAGCTATAGTCTCAAAGAAATGCATGAACAGCATCTTATCTTTTGATCTAATGTGCATCACTTATGTGTTGAGCACCATTCTTCATTTTAATTAGTTATAAATTACGTTTAATCTTGTGCAAAGAGCACCCACTCACAGGTTAGGAAACTCTGTCACTTACTAATTGGACAGCCTTGAACATGAAAGTTTCGTTCTCTGAGTTTCAGTCTCCTCATGTATAAAATGAATGGGATTTAGCCATTCAACGAGGATCCTGTTGTGTGCCTGACATTGTCCTATAATGGAGATACTATGAAAATAACAGCATCTTCATTGTCTTTCTTGAAGGATCATGGAGAAAATAGTATATTATAATGAATGAATTTCTTCATATAAGCATCGTGTCAATACAAACTATACTGATCATCATTGTTATTATTACCTCTGTAAGTTTCAAGGTAAAAAAGAAAAACATAACAACAAAAAACTTTGCCCTAAGACAATACAGATGACACTCTTCAGTCTAGCCACCTATTAAAAGAGAGGATAGACATAATCAGATGACTGTCACACCCACTTGGGTGGCTATAATCAAAAAGACAGATAATCAATCACAAGGGTTGGTGAAGATGTGGAAATAGGGCAACTCTCGGGCACTGCTGCTGAGAATGTAAGATGGTGCAGCCACTTTGCAAAACATTTTGGTAATTCCTCAACGTGTTAAGCATAGTGTTACCATAAAACCCAGCAGTGTCCCTCCTGAGTATATATACTCAAAAGAATTAAAAACGTACGTTCACATAAAAATTTGTACATGAATGTTCACAGCAGCATTATTCATAATAGCCAACATTAGAAATAATCCGGATGTCCATCAGTTGAGGAATGAGTAAATAAAATGTACATTTAGGGCTTCCCTGGTGGCGCAGTAGTTGAGAGTCTGCCTGCCGATGCAGGGGACACGGGTTCGTGCCCCGGTCCGGGAAGATCCCACATGCTGCGGAGTGGCTGGGCCCGTGAGCCATGGCCGCTGGGCCTGTGCGTCCGGAGCCTGTGCTCCGCAACGGGAGAAGCCACAACAGTGAGAGGCCTGCGTACCGCAAAAATAAATAAATAAATAAATAAATAATGTACATTTATACAATGAAATGTTATTCAGTAATAAAAAGAAGTGACTGCTGATACGTGCTACAGCTGGATGAACTTTGAAAATATTTTGCTGAATGAAAGAAACCAGACAGAAAAGGCCATATACCGTGTCATTTCATTTATATCCAGAATAGGCAAATTTATAGAGACAGAAAGCAGATTGGTGGTAGCCATGGGCTGAGGGGAGGGAGAAATGGGGAGTTCTGCTAATGGGGATGAGGTTTTGGGGGGTGATGAAAATATGCTGAGGTTAGATTGTGGTGATGATTGTATAACTTGGTGAATATGTTAAATACCACCAAATTGTATACTTTAAAGGTAATTCTATGGTGTGTGAATTATATCTCAATAAAGTGTTTTTTAAAAAAACATTAAAGGATAGAGATTCATCAAAGTGGCTTTTTCCTTAGTCTCAGGAACTTTGAAAGGAGGACAACTGCCCTTAGAGAAATAAGGTTTGAAATGAGCATTGTATCAGTCAGAGAAGCAGAAGCTCTAGATGACATATGTAGGATTTATATAGAGATTCAACTTTCACAATAGTGGGAGCTGTAGCTTTGGTGTCTTGAGCTGGAGTTTGAAGTCAGCCAAGCGTGTAGTGTCAGGAAGGAAAAATGGATGTGAAGTGGAGGAAGAAAGGGCAAGCTGGAACCTGCAAGAATGGGCCCGAGTCCTTGGGGACAGATGAACCCACACAGGTGTCACTGCTTTTAAGCTTCCAACTGCATTGTTAGAAGTAACCTGCAGGAGAAGCTGGTGACCTTCATCCAGCAACTAAACACAGGAGCTGTAACACTGCCTCGTGCCCCGTGCACCTACCTTTCAAGTTTAAAAAGATGGCAGCTGTTTCACTTTTGTCTTCCAGCTCTCAGGCGAGATGTCTCATGTAGACAATGCTGCAGGGATGGGAATTCTGGAAAGTGTAGTTCCTGTTTAGCTAACTTGGCACATTAACAAATATGCTACACATACTAACTGGATTAAAATAAAACAGATGTAAAAACCATGTTAGGGAGAGGACCAGATCCCTAGCCAGAGTAGAAATAATTTTAAGCACAGAGTATGTGCTCAGTTATTATTAGTTAGTATTAGCTTTCTGGAGCTCTATGTTGAGTGCAGCTGTCAGTCATAAGGGACTTTGGACAACCAAGGAAGCCTGGAAAAAGGATTATAGAGGGAACCTAGGCAGAACCCAAACTGCTCACCTGACAGGTAATGCCCACTCTGACTACACCTGGCGCTAAAGCATGTGGCTAACTCTCCTTGTACTGGTGGGCATCAACCTTCTCTTCTACTCTTTTGCCTCCCAAAGCCCTTGGAGCCATTGTTTGATTCACTCACTGCTGTGTTCACAGTGTTTGGTATGATGTCTGGTACACAGTAGGTGCTCAGAAAATATTTTTTGAATTAATCTGTGATAGGTACTGCATAAAGGTTCTTCACTTAATAGCAACAATTTTGTGGAATAAGGTATGATTGCCCTTTTATAGATGGGGACATTGAGGGTCTAAAGAGTTTGCTAAACTTGTATAAAGTCAGACAGCAAGTGACAGAGTTTGAACTTATTTCTACGTAATTCTAAAGAATGTATTGGTTGGGATACACTGTGTAGATCCTTGGTCGGCGTTGCAATTATTTTTCTCACTGGTTTAGCCATCCGTTTCTTATGAGCTTTGTTTCTGTAACTCAGCATGGACAAGGGCAGATAAACCTAGGAATTAGGCAGCATCGTTTGTGAACTCCTTTGGGCTGAGAGCCACAAATTCTATCCTGTGACAAATTCACCAAACTGATCTTCTTATTGGTGTCTGCCTACATTGTCAGATGGCAGCTCTCTGTCTACAAACTTCAAAAGATGCAGTCTGCCTTACAGCGTAGTAGGGGCTCCATAAATACTTGCGAAATGAAGGAAGGCAGGCTAGATAACTGACTTTGTACATGTGTTAGAACACGTGCCCTCCTGATGATAAGTCATTAGTAGCCTCTTCATTCGTGAGGAACACAGGAAGCATGATTTCAGGTTTTAAATCATTGATTAGCTTGAGGAGGATCATCTAGTGAATGTTAGACTCTAAGAAGGTGGGGTATAATCTGTCTGCAGTTGTCTGCAAATCTCCTCCAGATGCTCTACTCAGGTCCCCTGCTGAACCCTTTAAAGGAACAAAGTGCATTTTCTACTCTCCTTTCTTTTTTTTTTTTCGGTACACGGGCCTCTCACTGTTGTGGCCTCTCCCGTTGCGGAGCGCAGGCTCCGGACGCGCAGGCCCAGCGGCCATGGCTCACGGGCCCAGCCGCTCCGCGGCACGTGGGATCCTCGCGGACCGGGGCACGAACCCGCGTGCCCCGCATCGGCAGGCGGACTCTCAACCACTGCGCCACGAGGGAAGCCCACCTCCTCTCCTTTCTTAAGGGAAGTATAGTTTCAGGCTGTGAATCATTAAGTGCCAGTAATACCCATAGCTATTTTATTCCAGTAAACCTTAAAAACAGTTGGTTTGCTTAGCAAACATTCAGCAGATAGAAAGCGTGCATTTTCCAAAGGGATCTTCTTTAGTACTTGATGATAAGTGAGGTCCTGATGGAACAGTGCTGTAAGTATAAATGACCGTCATTTTCTTCTTTATTCACCTGCTCTTCTACAGCGCCTTTATGCAGAGAGCATTTTCATGTTATTGAGGGAGAGCTTTATCTGGTGACTAAGTGTCTGTCTGCAGATCACAAGAATGTCACTTCTAGGATGGCATGCATTTGAAAAATAAGATTATAGGAACCAAAGCAGAGATTATAGAGCCTTTTTGACTGGGATGAAAAAATAATAGCAGTTGCTTCCAAGGGCAAGAAAAGAGTGTCTCTTTTTAGAGAGATTACAGATGCTTCAGCTTCTAAGAATCGCTGCACAATTCTTCCAGGTTTCTCCAGACCCTTAACAATGTGAGAGGCACTTGAACTTTGCCTTGAATCTTTCATGGTAGACCTTAGCCAAAGATATTATCATTCTTACCAGTACCGGACATATAAAGTTCTCCAAACAGTTTAGCAGATGAAGGCAAATTTTTGAACTTTTTCCCGGAATTCAAGATAAAATCTTAGAATTTACAAATTGTTACTAGAGAATGAGTGTTTTTAGGATTAAATCACACTATAATGTTTTAATAGTCTGGGAGTCAAAGGTAAGTGATAGCCATACTTAGAATAGGTTGATGATATCATGTATGTTCATTTTTTTTAATGGAAAATGTCTCACCATTCTTTAAAACAGGAATCTCCATAGTATTATGAATTAGTAATTTTCAAATTTTGTATTCTAGAAGATACAGAGTGGGTCGTTGGGTGAAGATGGGAAATAACTGTGGATGGTGGTCTAGCTCCAAACTCTTTAGCTGCCCAGCCTCTCTCTCCAGGATACTCAGCTAACCTAGTGTCCCTTTTTACCCATTTTTAGATTGAGGTTCTGCCTAATATGTCATTTTATCAAAAGGTTCCTCTACTCAATAAGGAAGTTTAAGAATTAGTGACTGAGAGAAAAATGCAAAAGACTTAAATCTTCTTTCTTTCTGTTTTTTTAAAATACTAGGATTGCAGAATTCTAGTGACAGATTTTAGTAAAAGAAGCAGTGTAAGAAATCCAGCAGACAGAAGTTAGATGACAGCCAAGTGGAATTAGGGAGGAAAGCCGGTCTTGGGCTTTGGTCCCAAGAAGGTCATTAGATCTCCCAGCTCAGGGACTTTTAGCCACGATAGTAGCTTGGTGGTTGCATATCATGTCAATTCTGATAGTAAAACATCTCCACAAAGGGCCATGAAAAAGCACAACACCAGGATGACAGATTTGATTGAGTCAGTGCAGAAGAACTGACTAAAAGACAGACCATACTCTTGCCTATGGATAGAATGATTTTTCCTCCTCGAGGGAAAAAGGAATAAATGGTAGCTAATTCGTCACTTCGCAGGGAAAGAGAAAATGAATCATGTACACAAAATATTTCCCAGTTTTAGGGGAGTGTGCTGTCAAAATGGAAGATACCTCCTCAGCCCGATGATTCATTTGCATTCTGTTTCTTCAGTTGCTTTATAACCTGCTGTATAAATATTTGGTCTCTGTTGCTCGGAAAGGGGAGCCGTACATCTTCTGCATGAAAACTGTGAGAGGATGATTCGAGGTTCTAATTTGGTATTTAGCTGCTTATTCCATCGCAGAGCTGACTTCAGTGGCTCTCATATCAAAGATGAGTAGGATGAATGTTAGCTGAATAGCAATGCATTATATGCCCTACCTGTATGATCGCAAACGTGATGTTGCCATTTTTAGAAGGGCCATGCCCCATGTCAGTCTACGAAATCCAGGATTTCTAGGGTCTCAGAAAGTCCAGCTTCTTGAATTTTGACCACCATTTTGAAATATTGCTTATTGCATGTGAATTTAAAAATCTCTTCCACCAGCTTTATATCTCTATTTTATTCTTTAAGTTTATAGAAGGTAATCTTTCATGAGTATGCTAAATATATTCCCCCAGGAGAGTCCTTTACCAGGGCCTGCCTAAGATGACCACATCATAAGCAAAGATAAGTGGAATGAATCTAGACAGCCTCTTGACTTCAGTAGCCTCTGGGTACAGATAAGTTCCCAGTAGTATTTGTATTTCCCACACTCTGATTCACCAGCTCAGACCTGCTGGTGTCCAGCATCCCACCCACTGGACAGTCTTCCAGAGGGTACTGAAAGTGTTGAAGCGGCTTCTCTGCCAGCCACATTCACGATGTAGTAGCCACCATGTTTTTCTTCTCTTGCTCCTACTCCAGTGTTGATGTCTTCTGCTTATGAATTCATTTGTTAGTGCTGCCCCGCTCCACTGCTGCCAGCACCCACCATAAGAACACTAAATGTTAAAAAAGTGATACGTCCTGAAACTCTGAAAGTATCTTGTCAAGGGATTCGATCAGAGATGTGTGACGTTAAAAAAATAGAGAGGATGGCCCTGCTCTCCATTTGGTGTCACTTTTGTCTCGTAGGCTGCAGCTCTGTTGTGCTCTGCATCTCACAGGGTCTCATATGAGATCAGCCTCTTCTGCTGCTTCCTGCAACCTCTTCTCTGAAGGAGTGGCCCCAGTTATCGGAGGTGAGTAGCCTTCTGCACACTAACCACTCAGTCTCTGGCCCAAGGATTTTGTGCATAAAACCTTCCTCTTTCCAAGTGCCTGTCCTCTCCATAACTGGACTTAGATGGAAACTGTGATCAGTGATTTCACTTATTCTCAGCTTTGACAGAGCAGATACCTCCCTTGGTTCCAGAATTTCACAAATATGTGATTTGAGGGCTCTTGAGCTCACCATATTAGAGGGCTGAAAGACACCATACTTGGGTGAAACCCCAGGTGTGTTGAAGCGTTGTGTTATCTCTACAGAGGGGGTTTAGAGGAATTAGAATTAACTTGGGAAGTTTCAGAAAGGTAGTAACAAGTACCCCTGGTGTTTATTGCAGTGCTTCATATTAGCTTTTGTTCACCTTCAAAGCATTTCTCCGTGCTGGCAATAACATTGAGAAATTACACACCAACGTGGAAACTGCTTTCCACGTTTTTCTTTTAACGATTTGTGCTTCTCATTGGGGCATGAACACCTTGGGTTCTGTCCAAATGGTGCTTCGGACAAGTTTCTTCAAACAGTGCCAGGATGAAGTGTACAGCCTGCTCAGCTGTGCACAATAACCACACAGTGAGTCATTTTGTTCCAACTCACATGGCTTTTGTGGCTGTATTTAAAGCACAACTTGGAAGCCAGATTGTTCTGAATATATTTTATCTCATTACATGGCCTTCATTTGTTCACACTAATTTCCTTTGGAAGGGAGTATGATAACCAATTCATCTTAGTCTTGACTGACCTCTTTTGAACAGGAGTAAGGGTGGTGAGGAGAGATGGGATGGGTCCAGACCAGACTGGTTCCTGTAAGAGAAATGGTAGAAGGAACTGGGAATGATTACCCAGGTGGAGGGACCAGTCCAGTATGAGCCCTGTCTGTAAAGGACTGAAGAGATTTCATTTGGAAGACAGATTCCACCTAATCTGTGGAACTCTAGAGAGCAGATATGGAACAGGAGATTAGAAGAAAATGAAGAAGAGTCAACTTGAGGTCAACATAAGGCAAACTTTGTATATTAAGGGTTGATTGAAAAATAAATGGACTATCTAATGAAGTGTTTGCTGCTCCATCAGGAGGAACATTCATCTAGCAGCTAGATGGTAAAGGGAGATGAAGTGCTACAGGAAGAATGGTTTAAGTTACCTCTAAGGTAACTTAGTTGCGTTAGTCCAGGATGCTATCATTCCGAGGCACCACCTGCTTCACTGAACCTTTCAGAAATTCTGTTAACATCGATCCCTTCCCAGTTTGACCACTCTTCACACTGATTAGTACCTTATATCTTTGCTGTTGAGCACATTCGATTAAAATTTTTAATACATATTATACCTTCTTGTTATTTGATTGTTTTATATGCCTAGTATTTGTTTCTTCAATAATTATAAGCACCTTGAAAGTCAGGAAATTGTCATTCCTTTCTTTAGGCAAAATTTGTACTTGTTACATTGCATTACATTTGAAGTATTATTCCTTTTTTTTTTTTAAGATCTAAGGCCATAATATTGTAAAAATGTGGTTGAATTGAGCACACATGCCATGAGTGGACAATTTTTGCATAGTCTCTGTTCGCCATGCAAAATTCAGAAGCAAAGATACTAGGACCGTTAAAACAGCTTCCTTGGGGCTAATCTTTGTTGGGCTCAGGAATATAGGTTGGAAATTCAAATCCAGGACAGATTCCGAGACATTGCTGATAAGCTTTTAATGAGCATAAACCTCACAAAATTTCACAGTTAAAATGTTGGTCCTTTAGGATCACTTATCCAGTGCCCTCATTTTATTAGGAAATCAAGGTCCAGAGACATAAGCGGCTTGCCCCAAGTCTCAGTGATAGTGAGTGGAAGGAAACCTGAACTTGGATCTTCTCACGCCTTTCCCAGAGTTGTGCCTTGTATTACTGTTGTGGGAGCCCGTCACAGGCTTGGCATCGTGAAGCTGTAAATGTATGTCTGTAATAAATGGGGATATATACTGTCATCACAATAGGTATTTGGTTGCCTTTCAGCATCCAGTGTTATTGCACTGCTGTGACCAAGATTTTATATCCATTTAACAGATAATTCATTTTCATTTCTACTGTGTGCCAAGCACTAGGCCAGGTGCTGAGATCCAGTGTTCTCGATGGCGTTAAGGCGTGCTTCTTGGCTGTTACTTCTGCTGACTGTTCCCAGTGCTACATGTATCATGAAGTCTAGTCAAATCAGTATCCCACATGACAGGTAGCTCTGCCACAGTGATAGCCGTATCCTTAATTACAGGCAATAAAGAAAAATGAAGATGATAATTTAATGACCAAAACAGACTCTGCTGTATAACTTTATGTGTAATAGTTACACAGATGTTTTCAAACATCTCCACACTTACTTTTTATATATGTATAACTTTATATAATTGTAAATCATATATAATTATATATACATATATAATCATTGTAGTTATGTATTGAGTTCTTGCAAGTATTCTTCAATAGATTCTGATATGACAGTTCATTTTATTGGAGAGAAGTGTTCCTCTCCTTCACATAATTTGTTCCCTACAAAAGATGGAAGGAATTTCTATGCCTACAGTGCTACCACCTGGCCGTCAATTCAATTAACTATTCGTGTGGCTTACCAGCTTTGAAACCCAGGCAATTCTTGGCAAATGTTTAGTTTGAAGGAATGTGCATTATTTCACATTTTGAACCCTGGGTATTTATTATGACATTCTTTCAAATTTGCATAATTCGAAGTTCCATAAAATTAGACTACAATGTTTTCTCAGGAGGGTGGAAAACAAAAAAAAGTTGGAACCTTTGAGCAGGTGGTGTAAACATTCAGGAAAAGTAGAAGATGTAATCCTTGTTCTTAAACCGCTTCAACTCTGTTAGGAAAATCAGACAGATGCGTGTAAAGTACATGAGTACAATCCAAAGCAGTGTCAGCCTTTTTGCCATTATTCTCCCCAAGAGCTTTTTTAGAAAGTTTTTCTAATTGCCCCCCACTCCATGGAAATTTTATACCACAGATCTGCTGTATATCTGCCTATGTACTGTCTGTGTATCTGTGCTCCATACACAATTAGAGTAAGATTTTTCATTCCCCAAGAACCAGTTTTCATCCCCTTAGGGGTATTATTTCCCCCATTGAGAATGCATGATTTAACATAATACATGTCTAAATATATGGTAATAAAATAAAACAGGGATTAACTACATCTAAGGCCCTGAAAGATCAGAGTAGTAGACATAGGACCTGGATGAAAATATATAAATCCGTGGCTACAGATGAAATCTGCAAAATCGAAATTAACCAATATTTAATTAAATATCTACGAAACAATATAGTACCAATTTCATGTGTTGTTCCCTGTTAAGCTCTGAAAAATTGGATTACATTTGAAAACAATTTGTAAGTTAGATTTTCTCACTCACTTCTTAATAATCCCTGAGCCTGAATCAGATTCTCAAGGAATGAGTCAATCTTGTATCAAATGAGTTACTCATAACCAAAGTTCAAAAGCTGAATTATTTACACCATTGCAAAAACTTCATAGCAAAAAAAAAAAAAATATATATATATATATATACACACACATATTTAAAATGGGGCATGGGTGCATTTAATATGTGTGACATAATGTCGGGTGGCACTTCTAAAAATAGGCTTGGGAAGGCTTCCTGATGAGAGTGAAAGCTGAGTCACACCTCGACTGCGCTGTGGGTACGATGCACCAAAATTGGTCCACGGAAGAGAGAGAGAAACAGGAGAAAAAGCAAAGAGGAGGCAGCTCGGCTTGGGCATAAGTGGTTGGTATCTTTATATATACGTTAAAGAAAAATACTTGACAGAATTAATTATCTTCAGTTAAGTGGCCCTTTTTACAAAGTCCCAAAGGCCATATGTCATTGTACAAACTGAGTTCTTAGCAAGTGTGGAACATACAGAGATGCACACATGGACCCACCCTGGAAGCAAAGTGCCAGCTTTTGCTGTTTCCCGACAGCATCCTGTTACTTCCCTTGAGCCCTTGTTTAAGGATATTTTTAATTAGGGGAGTTTTGGGAAGAAGTGAAAAATCTTATGATCGATAACAAAAGATAAAACAGAAGTTGAGTGTGATATAATTTCTTTCAGAAATAACTCTTGAGTTTATTCTGCTTATGTTTTAGTAGATTAGTGTTTGTTTTAAAGTTCCTAAAATCTTAAGTTATGATTTTTAGTATAGCTGGACATGAGGTCTCTGATCTTCACTTTTAACCGTAGGTTGCCCCAGTTCCCTGGTTATCATGGGTGGTGATAATCTTCTTTTTGACAGATGGAGTGTAGGAGTTGTCCCAAGTTGAACTTGGTTTTATTATGAATATCAGGTCTGTATTGATCTTCATTTTTCCAACCTCATTTCTTATTTCAAGTTGCCTCTGGGAGATCTGTAATATTAGAGCTAAGGTACAAAGGATGCATTGTTGTTGAGAAAAGTCTGGAAAGTTTACTGTGGTTATGTTTCAGTTTACATTCATGGAATTTCAGGGAAAGGAACTTAAACTGAATTAGAACATTGGTACAGTAACACCTTGCACTTAAGGGACATTCAGACTTTTTCAGATTTCACTGTTTTCGCCTCATAGGCTTCTTACAAAGGTCCACAGGAGTAATTTGTACATTCTAGAATCATTGAAAGGTAAGCAGGAAACTGAAATGACTTGCCTACAATTACCTAGCTAGCCTATCACTTGGCTTCCTTCTATTTTCTTTTGCTTAAACTGTGATCTCCTGCTCTTTTATAACTTCTCTTAGTGCTTTTGTCTAGGGGGAAGGGGGGGCATTGTTGTTATTTTATTTTATTTAATTAATTTATTTACTTTTTTACTTTTCTCCTTGTCTTTTTAAAAAGTACATATATATATATATATTTTGGGACACAAATCAAGCCTTGGTAAATTTAAGAAAATTGAAATCATATCAAGTATCTTTTCCGACCATAAAGCTATGAGACTAGATATCAATTACAGGAAAAAAACTGTAAAAAATAGAAACACATGGAGGCTAAAAAATACGCTACTGAATAACGGAGAGATCACTGAAGAAATCAAAGAGGAAACCAAAAAACACCTAGAAACAAATGACAATGAAAACATGACAACCCAAAACCTATGGGATGCAGCAAAAGCAGTTCTAAAAAGGAAGTTTATAGCAATACAATCCTACTTCAAGAAACATCTCAAATAAACAACCTAACTGTACACCTAAAGCAATTAGAAAAGGAAGAACAAAAAACCGCCAAAGTTAGCAGAAGGAAGGAAATCATAAAAATCAGATCAGAAGTAAATGAAAAAGAAATGAAGGAAACAGTAGCAAAGATCAATAAAACTAAACGCTGGTTCTTTGAGAAGATAAACAAAATTGATAAACCATTAGCCAGGCTTATCAAGAAAAAAGGGGAGAAGACTCAGATCAACAGAGTTATGAAATGACATGAAAAAGGAGAAGTAACAACTGACACTGCAGAAATACAAAGGATCATGAGAGATTACTAAAAGCAACTCTATGCCAATAAAATGGACAACCTGGAAGAAATGGACAAACTCTTAGAAGTGCACAACCTGCCGAGACTGAACCAGGAGGAAATAGAAAATATGGACAGACCAATCACAAGCACTGAAATTGAAACTGTGATTTAAAATCTTTCAAAAAACAAAAACCCAGGACCAGATGGCTTCACAGGCAAATTCTATCAAACATTTAGAGAAGAGCTAACACCTATCCTTCTCAAACTTCCAAAACATAGCAGAGGGAGGAACACTGCCAAACTCATTCTATGAGGCCACCATCACCCTGACACCAAAACCAGACAAAGATGGCACAAAAAAAGAAAACTACAGGCCAATATCACTGATGAACATAGATGCAAAATTCCTCAACAAAATACTAGCAAACAGGATCCAGCAGCACAATAAAAGGATCATACACCATGATCAAGTGGGATTTATCCCAGGGATGCAAGGATTCTTCAATATATGCAAATCAATCAATGTGATACACCATATTAACAAATTGAAGGAGAAAAACCATATGATCATCTCAATAGATGCAGAAAAAGCTTTCAAGAAAATTCAATACCCATTTATGATAAAAACTCTCCAGAAAGTAGGCATCGAGGGAACCTACCTCAACATAATAAAGGCCATATATGACAAACCCACAGCCAACATTGTTCTCAGTGGTGAAAAACTGAAACTATTTCCGCTAAGATCAGGAACAAGACAAGGTTACCAACTCTCACGACCATTATTCAACATAGTTTGCAAGTTTTAGCCACAGCAATCAGAGAAGGAAGAGAAATAAAAGGAATCCAAATAGGAAAGGAAGAAGTAAAACTGTCACTGTTTGCAGATAACATGATACTATATATAGAGAATCCTAAAGATGCTACCAGAAAACTACTAGAGCTAATGAATGAATTTGGTAAAGTAGCAGGAGACAAAATTAATGCACAGAAATCTCTTGCATTCCTATACACTAATGATGAAAAATCTGAAAGTGAAATCAAGAAAACACTCCCATTTACCATTGCAACAAAAAGAATAAAGTACCTAGGAATAAACCTACCTAAGGAGACGAAAGACCTGTATGCAGAAAGCTGTAAGACCTGATGAAAGAAATTAAAGATAATACAAACAGATGGAGAGATATTCCATGTTCTTGCACTGGAAGAATCAACATTGTGAAACTGACTGTACTACCCAAAGCAATCTACAGATTTCATGCAATCCCTATCAAACTACCACTGGCATTTTTCACAGAACTAGAACAGAGAATTTCACAATTCGTATGGAAACACAAAAGACCGCAAATATCCAAGGCAATCTTGAGAAAGAAAAACGGAGCTGGAGGAATCAGCCTCCCTGACTTCAGACTATACTACAATTCTACAGTAATCAAGACAGTATGGTACTGGCACAAAAACAGAAGTATAGATCAATGGAACAGGATAGAAAGCCCAGAGATAAACCCATGCACATATGGTCACCTTATTTTTGATACAGGAGGCAAGAATATACAATGTAGAAAAGACAGCCTCTTCAATAAGTGGTGCTGGGAAAACTGGACAGCTACATGTAAAAAAATGAAATTAGAGCACTTCTTAACACCATACACAAAAATAAGCTCAAAATGGATTAAAGACCTAAATGTAAGGCCAGACACTATAAAACTCTTAGAGGAAAATATAGAAAGAACACTCTATGACATAAATCACAGCAAGATCCTTTTTGACCCACCTCCTAGAGAAATGGAAATAAAAACAAAAATAAACAAATGGAACCTAATGAAACTTAAAATCTTTTGCACAGCAAAGGAAACCATAAACAAGATAGAAAGACATCCCTCAGAATGGGACAAAATATTTGCAAATGAAGCAACTGACAAAGGTTTAATCTCCAAAATATACAAGCAGCTCATGCAGCTTGATATCAAAAAAACAAACAACCCAATCCAAAAATGGGCAGAAGACCTAAATAGATATTTCTCCAAAGAAGATACAGAGATTGCCAACAAACACATGAAAGGATGGTCAACATCACTAATCATTAGAGAAATGTAAATCAAAATGACAATGAGATGTCACCTCACACCAGTCAGAATGGCCATCGTCAAAAAATCTACACACAATAAATGCTGTAGAGGGTGGAGAAAAGGAAACCCTCTTGCACTGTTGGTGGTAATGTAAATTGATACAGCCACTATGGAGAACAGTATGGAGGTTCCTTAAAAATCAAAACTACCATAAGACCCAGCAATCCCACTACTGGGCATATACCCTGAGAAAACCATAATTCAAAAAGAGACATGTACCACTATGTTTATTGCAGCACCATTTATAATAGCTCCGACATAGAAGCAACCTAAGTGTCCATCGACAGATGAATGGATAAAGAAGATGTGGCTCATATATACAATGGAATATTACTCAGCCATAAAAAGAAATGAAATTGAGTTATTTGTAGTGAGGTGGATGGACCTAGAGCCTGTCATACAGAGTGAAGGAAGTCAGAAAGAGTAAGACAAATACCATATGCTAACACATATATATGGAGTCTAATAAAAAGAAAAAAAGCGTTCTGATGAACCTAGGGGCAGGATAGGAACAAAGACGGAGATTTAGAGAATGGACCTGAGGACATGGGGATGGGGAAGGGTAAGATGGGATGGAGTGATAGAGTTGCACTGACATGTTTACGCTACCAAATGTAAGATAGATAGCTAGTAGGAGGCAGCTGCATAGCACAGCTCAGTGCTTTGTGACCACCTAGAGGGGTGCGATAGGGAGGGTGGGAGGGAGATGGAAGCAGGAGGGGATATGGGAACATATGTATATGTGTAGCTGATTCACTTTGTTATAAAGCAGAAACTAACACACCATTGTAAAGCAATTATACTCCAATAAATATGTGAAAAAAATAGTGCAGACATTTTGAGCAGTTCCAGTTCTCATATAATGAATGGAAAATCAGTCATTATACATAAAAGGCTGCTTGCATTTGAATTTTACATTTTGGCCATAACTTTCTCTTCTAACCCCTAGACATGCACCCCTGTTATTTGCAGTGATCTTTGGTTGGTTACACATCTCACCTCTAAACTCCGTTTGATCATGGCCAATTGGAGAACTTTTTACCCATTACTACTTGAGAGGGATTACCTTGTCTTCCTCCGGGGAATAGGGCCACGTGAGGGGCTGCCTTTGTTGTCCCCTGTTGTTAAATGAAGTTGCTGGTGGTATAGACCCACCTCGCCGTACTGGTGAGGAGAGAATGGAAGTTGGTTGCGTGTGAAACATTGAACATAGGGTCTTGCCCATACTAAGTAAACGATTTAATGCTAACTCTTCTCATTAGACTTAGATTTTTGGTACTTAGAATAATGTTATCAAGCAAAGTTGAGGATTGAGATTTGAGAATTAAGGGATGTATTTTTAATGGAAACATCACCTGCTGCCTAGGCCAGTGGAAAGTAAACTTTTCTAGAGAGTAAATAAAATGTCCCTGGGAACTTTGCTCCTAGAAATACTGAGATACCAGGCTGAAAGATAGCACCTCAGGAGAGAACTCACCCTTCTCACACAGCAGAGAGCCTGCTCTGGTGGAAAGATGGCCAAAAGTGTGTGCCTCTATGAAGGTTGGCTGTGAGATGCGTCTATTCCCAAAGGAGGCCTATGTTTTTTAAAGGGTCGAGCTGTTCTAACGTCCCCACTAATAAGACTTTTTCAAAGAGCCCATGGGCTTTTTTCAGTGTGTCGGGTTGCAGAGGAGAATTCTCTTGAAGTAGGAATTAATGGTGTTATTTACTTTGTTAGGAATATTGTATGTTTGTGTTATATTTTTTGTCTACCTTTCTCTTGATCTCTAATGCATAGCTGATCTCTAATGCCTCAGGGGCATTTGCCAGGTGGCCACATGTTACAAATTGTCCAAATTTTTATTCAGGTGATTCTCTTTCATATTTCACCCCCCCTCAAAAGAATCAAAAATATATTAGCTCAGGAGATACACATTCTGACATGAATGTGCCTCTCTTTTAAACAAAAGAAAGAAAATAGTAATAATGGTCTTCTGAAAACTCACCAATAAGTATAGATGACCAGAATAGAGTTTAAAAGTGGATGAAGTGATATGATATAGTATATCCAGGAAATTGTGAGGCCACATACTTCTAGAACATCAAACTTGCCTTTTCTACCTCATCTCTACCTAATAGGAACAAAGTAGTGGAAGAGGGAGGTGAATTAATCCTTGGTTAGATCCAGTTAGTGCCTGCCAATAACCATTGGATTTCCATTTCTGATCTAGTTTCTGTCTCAGGCTTCCCTTCTGTGTGATGCCTAGAGTCAACAGTTGCCTAAGTTTCCACGTTTTATTTTCTCCCTTCTCCTCCATAGACTGGCTTGGTTAGTAAGTATATATGTTCTCTCATTATCTTTCCTGTTTGAATCACATGCTTTAAGAGGTGAAGAAGAATAAGACTGAAGTTGGTTCCTGTAAAAAGCTTCTAGCTTGCTGACATGCATTGCTTCCACAGAGTAGCCTCCTGGTCACTGTTTTGAAGTTTATTTTTAGATAACGTTAATAAAACACTAGCCAGTTTGAATTCATTTTCCACTTTGCAAAAGAAACCACTGGGTTGGCAGGCATTGAGAGAGCTAAAAAGAACATAGGACAGATCAGAATAGAATTTTGGAGCTGGAAGTGGACCTAAACATCATCCAATCTAATCCTTTCTTACTGCAGGTGAAGACGTGTAAGTTCAAAAAAGTTAAGTACCTCCCTCAAGGTCACATCACTAGTATATGGTTGAGCTGGGACATGAACACCTATTTTTCCACTTGTTGACCTGTGTTTTTCCACTGTCAAAAAGAATTATAATGCAACAGGCAGGACCAAGTGTATAAAACTTCCATTCCAGAGAGAGATTTGCCTCAGATGAAGTTTACTTAGCAATTCTAGTCTGTCCTCCTTAATTATTGTCATTAATTTGTATTTATTGATTCCTCTTTTGGGTAAACTGTTTCACTGCACAAGCTGGTATTATAAGCCCTCTTAGAGATTACACACTGAAAAGCGCAAAATGACAAAATGTGGCTATAATTTAAAACCCTGTTTTCCAGAACTTTACCAACATTCCTCTTACCTTCTAAAATAGATCATTCATTGTGGCAGTCAATGCAACACCAGGAACAAGAGTGTTGGAAGGATGAGAAACTGGTTTCTTTTCCTTTCCCTTTCTTCTTTTCATTATTACCTCCTTACCCTTTCAGACTCTGCTTCGTTACTTCTTTCGAAGGATGGATTGACTAGGTTACTGATTTATTCAACAAATATTTGGTGAGTGACTACTATGTGCCGGTCTTAGGCTGAACTCTGGGAAACAGAGAGAAATACTGAGTTCCTGCCTGTAAGGGACTTATCATCTAGCATAGGGAAAGGGAGACCCAAGGCAAAGTGACCAACTAGGACCAAGTGGCAATAGCAGTTTCCTGTCTTTTTCACGGCGTGACATACACAGAAAGTGATAATATTGTATGACAAATGGCAGGACCCTGTTGGTAATTTGGAAGCCTGGAGGAGTTATTCTTGGATAGATACAAATGAGTGGTATGTCCTGGCTACCTCACGCCAGCCCAAGGGTGAGATGATCAACTTCTAGCTCTGGCTTGCTGGTTGGGATGCACTGCAACAGTCTTGGGAGAGGAGTTGTTTTCCTGAACTGAGGAAGTTATAGTAAAAATGGAGGAAAAAAGGTGAACCTGAAAGATATTTGGGAAGTAGAATTGACATGACTTGGTGAGTGGCTGAGATATGGGGAAGAAGCCAAGGATGATTCGTAACTCTCTGACCTGGTCACCTGGGTGTATGTTGGTACCGTATACTAAGATGGGGAATATTGCAGGAGGTGGAAAAGGAGAAGGAAGAAGCCACGAAGAGCCTTGCATTAGGCCCTTGGATGAAGTGCAGCCAGGTTCCAACCAACGTGACTGGGACCAGAGCGTAGAGAGCAGGCTGTAGCCGGAGCTGGGATGAGTCTGGCCTGGTGTAAACTCTGCTCAAGCCTGACAAATTAAGGAAAAAACAGTCTTGACATGACTATTTTTTATATGGTTTCTAATTAAAGAGTAAAGTTTTAAATAACGAAAAAATCGTTTTTATAAGTTTATAGGAGGTTATGGTGAGTTTTCTTTTGATGGTTCCTTGAGATAGAGACTCTGAGATGGAGAGTTGAGTGCAGAAGATTTATTGGGAGTTCCCATAGGAGATAATCCAGTAGAGAAGTGATGGGAGGAGGAATGGACAAAGGGAAGAGCAGATGTGAAATGAGAAGTCAGTCGATTCAGTCAGGAGCTCTGGAAGGCACTTTGTAGTACTGAACATTGAGGCAGGAGGGCCTGGTCTTTTTATCTGCACATTAACCAGTCCTTTTCTGTGGCTGCCTTCAAGAGGGCATAACCTTGAATGATGCAGTTCTCTGAGCAGGAGAGCAAGGTCCAGTGAGGGACACAGCTGTGAGCCGTCAGCAGCCGGTATTCCGAGTAGCTAAGGAGAGTGGGATAAAAAAAAAAAAAAAATCCCGCAAGGACTCAGAGGCAAAAAATATACAAATCAATTATCACTGCAAAGTAAAGGAGCTGTTGCAGTGGAGGATTCCTGGACTTAATGTCAATATTATGACACAGTATGAGTGTGTTTTGTGTTTGGTAATTGCAATCATTGTTGCTTTTGGTGTGGTCATCCATTTACAATGCTTGGTGTCAGTTTATTTATCTCTTGTAAAAATAAAATACAGTCTGTGTGTGTGTGAGAAAAAAAAAAGGAGAGTGGGATAGCTAGGCCAACACTTATGAAGGGATCAGGGTGGAGCCCTGGAGTATCCACTACTCTGGTAAGGGAAACTTTCTGGGACGCAATCTATGGGTCTGAAGGTAAGAAGAGAAGTCTGGATTGGAGAGGTGAGCTTGGCGTTCACTACTGTGGAGAAGATAGTTGAGGTCATGGGTATGGTAACAGTGTAAAAAGAAGAATTAGAACAGAACCTTGGGCAATACCAAAACTTAACAGGTAAGCTGAAAAAGGGAGCCCAGGACATGAAGAAAGAATGTCTGAGGAGGTTGGAAACTCAAGGGATATTGGTCATTGGAGCCAGGGATAAAAGGGCACATCCACAGTATACGGTATTGCAAATGAACCTATCTATGAAACAGAAACAGAATCACGGACATAGAGAACAGACTGGTGGTTGCCACTGGGGAGGGGCTTGGGGGAGGGATGGAGTGGGAGTTTGGGATTAGCAGATATAGGCTTTTATATGGAATGGATAAGCAGCAAGGTCCTACTGTATAGTACAGGCAACTATATTCAATATCCTATGATAAACCATAATGAAGAAATGTAAAAAAAGAATGTGTATATATATGTATACATATACATACATATATATATATATATAACTGAATCACTTTGCTGTACAGCAGAAATTAACAAAACATTGTAAATCAACTATACTTCAATAAAACAAATATTGATTAAAAAAAATACAGCGTTGCAGGAAGGCCTTGAAAATGTCAGGTGGATTTAACAACTAAGGACCCGTTGTGATTTGAGGGAAAGCAGTTTCTCTGGAGTTCTGGAGGCAGAAGCCAGATTGTAGTAGGTGAAGGTAAGAGCAGAAACTGAGAATGAGTGACGCAGTATGTGCAGACAGCTTTATTAAGAAGTTTATCTCTTGGGCTTCCCTGGTGGCACAGTGGTTGAGAGTCTGCCTGCTGATGCAGGGGACACGGGTTCGTGCCCCGGTCCGGGAAGATCCCACCAAAAAAAAAAAAAAAAAAAAAAAAGTTTATCTCTTAAGGAAGGAGGGTGGGGTGCAGCAGAGGGAGAGCACAGGAGGGAAAATGTTTCACCTTGTTTTACTTTATTTTAGGAAGGGAGAGATTTGAGCATGTGTGTGTTGATTGGGGAGTAGCAGTAGGGGGCTAGTGGGCTGAGAATCTGAAAAGAGATGGAGGCGAAATGAGGAGGTTGAAGAACAGGCGGGAGTCAGGCTCAGAACGCAAACGGAGTGTGAAGCCTCAGAGTATTTTAGCAGCTTAAGTTAGAAAGAAAACTCACAGAGAGAGCAGCCCTTTTGAGAAAGATAATAAATGTTGGTTATATCAACAGATGGAATTTGATTCAAACGCCCCATAATCAGAGACATTGCTGAAAAGTATCCACACATGTATAAACCTTCTCTGAAGCCACTGGAAAATACTTAGAAAATTCACTAAGCTTAAAGGGGCAGGGATGAGAATGCAACCTATAGTAGCTTCTCAGTCGCCCTTCAGCTAGAACGATTGAGCTCATTTTAACACGTATGCTTTGAGCACCTAGCATGTGTAAAGACTACAGACAAAGACGTATACTGTGGAAAGATCAGTGGACTTGTAGTTGGGACACGAGGTACACTCCTAATTTTCCCTGAAATTGCTCAATAAATTAATTTCTTTTGTGAAACAGTTTTCCTCCTTAAATCAAAACTATCATTTCTAGTGTTTGAAAATACTAGCTCTATGAGTTTGGCAAGTAGTCAACCTTTCTGGTCCTCTATTTCCTTATCTTTAATATGTTGTTTGATGACTGCTAGGCCTCCTTTGAGTTCTCATGCTTTCAGTTTATAAGAGGAGGTCTTTGAGGTATGACCTGGAAAGAAGACTGTGGCTAGACATGAATTGTCCCCACTTCTCATTACATGAATTGATACCATTTGATGAGGTTTACAGAAGTTAAGTGACCTGCAAAGGTCCCACCGTTGGACCTTGAGCGACATAGCAGGAACTTGGCTGAATTCCCATCTCCCATTTGAGTCCTTATCCGTTATTCTCAAGTTTCTGTACCTAGGTGAGCAAAATCCTGGGAATGCTGAGAATACCCACAGCAATAGAGTAAGCATGGGCTATCTCCCTAAGGGCAATTCATTTATGTGGTGTTCATGGTTTTAAAACATTATTTTTGTATTAAAATTTAAAATGGCTTAATAAAGAACAGAATATAAAATTCAAGTAAAAATGAAGTTGCCAAGGAATTTGGTAGTTTACAAAATTACACGTGGTAAGTACTTTCTGAAGTTTATATGTACATGGGTATTTTTCAGCACTGCCTTTCGGGTTACAATCCCAGTCTCTGGGTTTACCTCTTTCTCCCTTGCTAGTGAAAATATTTTGCTGCAAAAGCTTGCAAGTATTTTCAACCAAACTGCAGTATTTTCAGCCCCCAAGGAAAAGTAAGTTGTAGACAAGGAGGGCATGCGAGGTTGACTATTTCATCTGGAAAGACAGATAAATCACCAGAGGCTGCAACCCAATCAATGCCCACTGAGAAATTTGGCCATGAGACAATGCCCCAGTGCTCCAGTGGGTAATGAACAAATGTGTACAGTGGTGACGAGATCGATTTCTTGATGATTCCTATTAGCATAAGCATACAGCATGAAACATAGTTATTATTTGGGACAAGACAGGGCACGGGTAGGTGATAAGACAACTCTAATGTGGGTTCTCACACTGGATGGAGGTAACACTATTCAGGTGCTCTTCAGTAAGGGCTTTGTATTTATATACTTTTATTTCATCCTTTGAACTTTTTGTATGTATGTATGTATGTATTTATTTATTTATGGTTGTGCTGGGTCTTAGTTGCGGCATGTGGGATCTTCGTTGTGGCATGTGGACTCTTAGCTGCGACGTGCAACCCTTAGTTACGGCATGCATGCGAGATCTAGTTCCCCGGCCAGGGATCGAACCTGGGCCCCCTGCACTGGGAGTGCAGAGTCTTACCCACTGGACCATCAGGGAAGTCCCTTGTATGTTTTCTAAAGTGCATAATATAAAAATATAATAGTCCATGTGTAATTTACCACCAAGTGTGCATATTAGGGGTATATACTCAAATTTATTTTATTAATGGGATGCATTATCCAAAAGGTTTAAAGACAGATCTCTGAAATACCTTTCTGGGCTTTGACAGGAAATTAGTGGAGCCTCAATCTTTTGTCCAGTACTAATGATTAAGATCAGAAGTTGTTGGAATTTGAACCACAAAAACTGATTTCTTACTTCAGCAAACAGGGCTGGAGAATGGCAAAGCTGACCATTCATATTTATTTATTTCATGCTCTTTACATAATAAGCTCCTTGTGAATGGACATTTCCATTCACAGGCCCTTGGCAAAACCATCACTGGATTGATACGTTAACGTGACAGGCCCTGCAAACTGAGGAATGTCATTGCTCTTTCAATTAAAGTTCCAGAGAAGCAAGAAAAGGCATCAAGGAAATTGGACAAACGGAGTTGGCTAATGCAAGCAATATCTCGTTACCGGGAGCGCTTAGTATTTGTTTAGTGCCTGTTATTTTAGCCATTTGCTTTCTTTCCCCCCTAGTAGGGAGTTATTGACCTGTTTTCACTAGTAAGCTGATCATTATTTTCTTTATGCAGTACCTTATAGGTTATAGAACAATTTTATGATATTTGATACTCACAAACACCCTTTTAGATAAATAGGATCAATTTAGAATCCCATCACTACGGGTGTGGAAACTGAGTCGTAGAGAAATTAAGGGCCTCATTTAAATTTAAACCTAAGTCCTTAGAGCCCTTGACTGGGGTGTTTCCCAGTGTATCACACACAGGGAAAGAGCAGTGCAGGTTAGATGATTAAGAAAGTATTCTCTGGTGAGACAAAAACAGCAACAACAACAAAAAAACCCTCAGCTTTTATCCCATAGTCCATCCCTTCCTTTCCCTTGCTCTTCTTGTAAATTGTCTTCCTTTGGATATAGAAAGAAAACAGTATGGTTTAAAGCAGTCCGGAAAAACTTTCCCATTTTTATCCAACCCAATCATATATAGCCATAGCACACCTGGGAGGAAATATGAATCACTGATGCACAAAGGAAGATAAAACAAGAGTGAGGCTGCTGACAGAGGACAAGAGCCTGGGGTGTGAGGAAAGGACCTGATTTAGCTAGAGAGAGTTTTGGAAAGATGAAGGAAGGGACTTACTACTTGCGGCAGAAGAACTTTGATCACAGCTGATCATCAGCCTCTTTATACCTGTTTCTTCTCTTCCACGTCTTTTAAACAGGTACTGAGTGCTTAGCCAGAAAGAGGCGCATGGAGGGATACCCAAGAAGAGGTCTTAGACTTTCAAGAGAAGGACATTGAGTTGGGGAGATAAAACATGAAAAATGTGAAGTAGGCAGAAAACCAACAAAGGCAAAGTAGAGTAGTAGAGGAAAGAACCATAAGTCTGGAGTTAAAATATATGGTTTCAAACAGTACTAACTATGTTAAGCACTAGTTGAGTAGCTGGTCCTACGTCCTTCTGAGTAACTGAGCCTCTCTTTAGGTTAAGGAACAAATTGAATTAGGCTCTCCAGAATTTATTTTAGTTCCAAATGTTCATGATTTATTCTTCAATAAACCGAAATCAGTTGTACATGTAAAAATATTGAGAAAATGCAAGAGAGTACGTTTGATTTCTAGAAGGTTTGTAAAATGCTGGTATGTTTTGTGGGTCCCTTCCTATGTATGTGGCAATGACCCTCTGTAAGGAAGACTTTGAGGATGGTTAAACTTGCGAATAGGCTGGAGTTAGCAAGGATTTAATGAACCGGGAGTAGAGTTGTGCCGATCCCTGACTGAATTTTTACCAGTCCTTAGCAAAATGAAGAAATTATAAAAAATATATTTAAATTTTAATCATATTCTAAGTTTATTTCCAACCTACACTGGTGCTACAATATTCTTTCCTTAATAAAATGATGGTGAGAGTAATAAAACACACACACACACACAACAGACATATAATTATTATTTCCTAGAAAATAAAAGAGGCATCTGTTCCCCGTCCCCCACTTTGAGATTACTGAGCTCCCTTAGGCTACTAACATCTTCCTGCTGAACTCGCTTCAGTGGTTTTTCATTGACAAAGTAAAGGCCAAACCCTCATGTAGTGTGTAAGTTTCATTAAGCTGCTGTAACAAAGTATCACACACAAAAGTGGCTTAAAACAGTAGAAATTTATTCCCTCACAGTTCTGGAGGCGGGAAGACTGAAATCAAGGAGTCAGCAGGGTCATGCTGTCTCCGAAGGGTTCTAGGGGAGGATCCTTCCTTCCTTCTTCCTAACCTCTGGTGGTTGCTGACAGTCCTTGGCAAGCTTTGGCTTGTGGAAGCAGCACTCAATCTCTGCCTCCGTTTTCACCTGGCCTTGCGTGTGTGTATCTGTGTCTTCATTTTCATTTTCCCTCTGTGTCCAAATTTCTCTCTTCTTATAAGGATACCAGTCATTGGATTATATGCCCGTTCCCCCATCCAGTATGAGCTTACCTGAACTAGTTACATCTGCAGAGATACTGTTTTCAAATAAGTTCACATTTCAAAGTGCTGGGTAGACATGAACTGTGAGGAACATCCTTCAACCCAGTGTATCTGGCATGAAAGATTCTTCGCAAGTTTGTGCATAGTCTCTTAGGCCTCATCTTCCAACCACTTCATCCGATTCATCATATATTTTCGCCACCTGTTGCTGCTTCGGGGTGGATGCTAGACCTGGTTCCAAATGAAGTGTTCTCTGAATACAGCAAATATTGAGATAACACATATTTCAGCAAAAGAATAGTCTTGAAACATGTTGTTCAGGGAGTTGGAAGAGAGACATATATTTTGTTTAATTATTTTAGTGGAACAAATTGGTGAGTAAAATGAAAGTAAAGGATATACCTTTTTTTCCTGAAGAAAATAAAGATACCCTGAGGCCTCATAATTCCTTTTCCTAATAAATGAGTCTAAGGAGAAAAGTCAGAGAAATAGAAAATAATTTGTGTGCTAGGGTGTTCTGTAGGGAATTATTTTCAATAACAAAAAATGGAAAACAAAGGAAATAGTCCATGGTAGGGAATGTTTAAATAAATAGGAGTGTATACATTTCTGTACCCATTAAAATTTATGCCTTTAAAATTTTGTTTTTAAAAAACAAGTCAGAAATATTTACAATAAAATTTTAAATAAAAACCTAGAAACCTAGGATTAAATCCCAATCATTTAAGGCAGAGGTTCTCAACCAAGGGTGATTTTGTCTCCAGTGCACACGTGTGGTGTCTGGAGACACTTTTGTTATTACCGCTGGGGAGAGGAGGACCTGCTTCTGGCATCTAGTGGACAGAGGTCAGGGATGGTGCTAAACGTTCTGTAACGCACATGACAACTCCCCAAAACAACAAAAAACTATCCAGCCCAAAATGTCAATATTGCCATGGTTGAGAATCCTTGAGTTAAAACATATAACTGCCTTACCTTTGCCTTTCTGTCCCTCTTCTTTAAAACAGAAATAATAATATCTACTTCATAGGGTTGTGGTAAGAATGAAGTTAGGTAATCTAAGTAAAACACTTAGAACAGCGACTGGAGCATGGTTAATCATGCAGTAAGTGTTACTTATTGTTAGCTATTATCTGTCACAGTGCAAAGAAAGAGAGGAAGTATACCAGAATATTGCAGTGATAACATTACAGGTGCTATCAATCAAAGACCATTGGGATGACATCGGTAGCGGAACAAGTCACAGCCCAGGAGGACAGGCACCATGGAGAATCATGGGGTGTCTTAGCAAGAGTGTTGTAGAAAGGATTATTGTAGAGTTTGGGTTTTGGTTGGGTGACTTGTGGGAGATTCTAAAGAACCAAAGGTGCTGTCAGAAAGTGCGGGCAGTACTATGAGCATCTTAATAAATCTTATCTGTAGGGAGGGCAGACGAGAGTGAGGATAGACATGTAATTGGTAAAGAAGTAGCAGGCATACATTTTGGCTGGGAGGGAGTGTTTGACATTTTGTGGGAGGCACAGGGACCTTGTAATCATCTATGCTGGGGCAAAACGATGAAGTGGCCTTGCTTTGTCTCATTTTAGTATGATCTCAGAGGGGTCTTGTCTGTTGGTCTTTTGTAAGATGGTTTATATCCAAAAGGAGAATAATATGGCCAGCAGTAAGTGGCAGGCCAGTTTCTGAGTGTCGCAGGCTACTTTTTCTTCCTTCCTTCCTCTCTCCCTCCCTCCCTCTCCTTCCTTCCTTCCTTCCTTCCTTCCTTCCTTCCTTCCTTCCTTCCTATCTTCCTTCCTTCCTTCCTTCCTTCCTTTCTTAGTACTTAGCATTTTCATCACACTTTAAAGATATTTTCTAACCTTTCTACTTTTAGCTTACATTACTTTTGTAATTAGGACAAATACCTGTTAATTACAAAGTAATAAAAGGCATGCTCATGAAAAAAGGAGTCAGGTCTGCAGTATTCTAGAATAAAATCTCAAGTCTGTAAAATACGCATAAGGAGACAATTGTGAATAATTTGCGCTCTCGCCCCAGTAATATTTCATGACCCTTGCTCTTGAGGAGCTTGGGAAAGAAAAAGAAGGAATGTAGCTCTTTTTTGATCCCCCGCTCCCTAGGTGATTCTCTTTAATATGGAAGTTGTAGGGAAAGGTTCTTCGTGGTAATGGCTTTTTAAATGAATTACCCATAGAGAAATTGAGTTGATATCCTCCTTCTTCACAGGAGGATATCAAGTTTGGATGGCATTATGTATCAATCAATTGGATCTTGATTAATGGAAAACAAAATGTGGTTTGTCTGTACTGTTTAAAAGAAAAGAAACAAAAATATATGGTGCATGTGAAAGAAAATATGAATGTCTTCAGGATCTCAAATTCAATAACAAGCAAAGAAAATAACAAAAGCTTAGATTTTCTCTCCTTCAAATTTGCTAGTAACTTTCAGGACAAATAAATTAAATGTATCTTATACAACAACTTAAAGCAAGCGTCTTCAAGGACATCTTTAAAATATACATGAATTCTCTTTATATTCTGAATCATTTTGAGATTGGGTTTGGGGGCATCTGTTGAAGTGTGAATGGATTTTTAGTTATTTTAAAAATTTTATTCAATTTTTAAAAGTTAAAAATAATATTTCCTCATTATAATAATTTCAAACAATACAGCAGGGTATAAAATGAAGAGTAATATATTATTTCTTTTCTAATTCTAATCCCCTAGTGATCTTCCAATTCATTTTTTTTTAACATCTTTTTTGGAGTATAATTGCTTTACAGTGGTGTGTTACGTTCTGCTGTATGACAAAGTGAATCAGCTATACATTCATATATATCCCCATATCCCCTCCTTCTTGCATCTCCCTCCCACTCTCCCTATCCCACCCCTCTAGGTGGTCACCGAGCTATTCACAATTGTCTCCTAACTTTCAGTCTGTAGGTGTCCCTAGGTCTGATGTGGGTCTCTTGTAGACAGTATATATATGGGTCTTGTTTTGGCATCTACACTAATTATGATGGCCTGAAATTAACATGCTTCCTGAATATCATTATTTAGGAAGCAGAGATGGATGTTCTGAAGAGTCCCTTTCCACTCACACAGTTTGGAATTTCAGAGACTATTCTTATCCCGAACTATTGGGAGTCACTGAAAAGTTTAGGGTTAAGATACTCTTGCTCTCATTACTTGGAATGATTTTGAGGTGAAAGGTTACATTCAAATGAGAACCATCATAGTAATCATAATGTCTGACATTTGTATCAGATTTTTTGATAAGCCTTTTAGAATCTTGTTTTTGAGGCTATGAGTCTAGAGTTACTCATTCTTATTTTTCTCCTTTTTTCTCAGTTATTGTTGCCAAGGTATTCTCATTTTCCATGATGGTTAGAATAGCTTAACATTTGCAAATGGTTTCATGTGGAGTTTTTTTGTATGCTGATGGAATATGTTTCTAAACTGAATAATCATATAGTATTTGAAACAAGTCACATGAAAGGTAAAATTACTAAACAGCAACAAAAAGCTCTTCTTATTCTTTCTAGCTTTCTTAAAGGTTTTTAAGGGCAGAAGGCTTTTTTTGGTTATTTGCAACAGATAAAACTTATTATAACCCTCTATAGTCTGAGTTCCATGAGAGGTTATAAGAAAGTAGAAAGATGTAGAAAACGACTATTTTGTTCAAAATTGCTTCAACTCCTTAATGGTTTATTTTTTCTACTTTTATTGTAATATTATAAATACTTGTCTGTGAATATATTTCAGTCAATCTAAACAGGCTCATTTACACATGCACCAGAAATATTGTTACCTTTGTAAATAGTTACCTTCCTTTAATGTCACTTACACAGTTGTTTCTATAGGAGACATAAAAGTTGTGGGATTTTGGGGTGTTTTTTTTGGTATGCGGGCCTCTCGCTGTTGTGGCTTCTCCCATTGCGGGGCACGGGCTCCGGACGCGCAGGCTCAGCGGCCATGGCTCAGGGGCGCAGCCGCTCCGCGGCATGTGGGATCTTCCCGGACCGGGGCACGAACCCGTGTCCCCTGCATCGGCAGGCGGACTCTCAACCACTGCGCCACCAAGGAAGCCCAGGGGTTTTTGTTTTTTAATTTTATAGGAGCTCTTGAAGAAATGAAGCTAAATGATCCAGTTTTGTTGAACAGGTGTTTCTGGTATCCTGCTAAAGAATACATTCTCTTAATTAAACATAAGCAAGTATTGTTAGCTTTTTGGCACTGAATAAATTACAGGTTCATATTAAGTCTGGAAATAATGTTAGCTATTCTTAGCATTTCATTTGGCAAGATGATGTGTAGCTTCAAAATCAGGAGACCTGGGTTCAGATTTGCTTTTAGACACTTACTATATGTGTTTTTGCCATTCACTTCCTCTCTAGCTTGACACCAATGGAATAGTTTTGTCATCCTATCGTGTACTCCCATGACACAATACTATTTCATTATAGCACTTTTCACACTTTTGATGTATATATTTAATTATTTCCTGACCGTAGGTTTTCTCTAGAGTGTAAGTTTCTTGAGGGAATGAATACATTTTCTTGAACTTGGACACCTAGCTTGACTCTGGGCATTATCTGTGCCTATACCTGTCAGGTAGCTACCATCGAAAGGCATTTTCCTAGGCAAAGTTTGTATCACTAGGAAAAATCAGAAGAAATATATTGACGTTAGCTTTATATTCTGCATGGGACAAAATTTCATGGATTATTTTGATTCATTTTAATTCAAAGATGATTTGACTTACTTCTAAAATGGTCAGTCCTAGGTGCTATTTTGTTTTTCCTGGAAAAATTCAGTTCAATAAACGTATCCAATATCTATCTCACACTGAACCTTCATCAGATCACAATAATTTCACCAGAGTGGTAGGGCATTGCACTGATTTTCCAAATGTTTTTAATTTCCTTGATTTAAATGTCAGGGGCATTTGGCTTACCTCCTTATATTTAATGAATCATGAAACAAACATGTTTATCAGATGAACCTACAGTATTTGGAAAGAATAGCTTTATTTATAAACCCTCACACTGACTCATACGCAAAAAAGATGGAGACGTTCGAGGTGACCACCCTCCCTCAGTGACTCAATTCATTATTCAGTTTTTACCTTTTCCTTGTCATCCAGCATATTCTCTGTCTCACTACAGAATGTCAAGGCTAGAAAGGATCTTTCAGGTCCCCTGCTCCTACCTCTGTTATGTTCTCATTTTATAAGTAAGGAAATAGCCCAGAGAGCCTCCTAAGGATAAACCACTGTTAGAGATAGGACTGTAAGTGGCGACCAGACTCTAAAGTTCCCATATCATCTGGCCTTGATCTATCAGCCAGACTTTACTTTCTACTCCTTGTATCATCTCTCAGTTTATTGTAGCCACGCACATCTTCTTGTGGCTCAGCACACATCAGGCTCACCCCTATCCCAGGGATGATAACACTTGATATTTGTGTCTGTCTCAAATGCTCTGTCCCAGATGCTTGCACGGCTTCTCGCTCTTTTACCAAATGTTAATACCACCCCTGTCTCTCTGTATTTCCTTAGGCTTCTTTAGGCTCTGCTTTGTATTTATCATCAGCAAGTATAATGCTTATTTATTCGGTGTTTACTATTGTTGTTTGTCTCTACCATTGGAATGTAACTCCACAAGCACAGAGAATGTTGTTTATCTTGCACCATTTCTAGAACAGAACCTAGTATATTATAAATGTCCAGTAAATAATTATTAAATGAATGAGTGAGTGAATGAATGAATGAATCCCGTTCTTACAGTCTTGTGCATAGTGGTCAAGTGTATGGGCTTTGGCTTAAGATGGAACTGAGAGCTATGCCACTTCCATGAGTGCATCCTTGGGTGGGCAGTTAACCATTCTAAGCTGCAGCTTTCTCAGCTGCAAAATGGATTAAAAAATGAATACTTATCTTGAAGGTTTTGGAAAGGTTAAAATAATATGATGCCCATAAAGCATTTGCCCCAGAGCCTATGTTTTGTGTGTTTAATTAAACTTTGACCGTTAATATTATTCTATCAGTTATCCTCAGATTATTTCCAGAGGAGGCTGTACCAGTTAAAACTCATTGTGGGAGTGACATCAGCAAAATGGTGGGATAGGAGTTTTCTACCTTCCCCCCCACCAAAGAACACCAATTTTGACAGTCATCCATGGATAAGAATGACTTTGGGGAAGTCTGGGAGTCCTGCAGAGAAGGTCTAGCATACTGTTAGAGCAAAAAACAATCCAAGATTAGACACATGGAAGAGGGTCAGAGGAACTTTTTCACTTTACCAGTGTCACCTCCCTCTCAAAGAGGCAGAGCTCAGTGTCAAGAGAGACCTGTTTGACTGGCGATTTCTTTCATGGGTTAAACTGAGAGTTTGTGTGTGAGCTTCTGGCTTCGCAGCTGTGAGATGCTGCCAAGGCGGCTCACTTTGTTCTCTCCCCATCCAGAAGGCTAAGGTGTGCCGCATGCCTGGGGGCAGTGAGGGACTAGGAGCACAGCAGCCAGAACCCTCAGAGGTCATCAAAGGGATGCGGGTCCTACTAACCACTTCACAGATTCCATCAGGGAGCCTGCCCGTGAGCAGCTGGGGAAAGCTGACCTGTGCATTCCCCCCACTGGCACATGGTCATCCCCTATGCTCCACATGCCTCATCCACATGGCCCCCCATCCTGTGGCCAGCTCCTTGTGTGTGCCCCAGAGGGTGGCAAGTGCAATCCTTTGCAAACTACTAGCCAGCACTGGCCCAAAGCTGCCCAGACTCTGTGGGATGGGGAGAAAGCACAGTGACCTCAGCATTAAGCACCACCCTAGGGAAAGCAAATGGGAGGGAGGCTATCAGCACCCAGCCTGGCTTTGAAGGATAGAGAGAAGGCAAATGATCATAAGGATTCCCACCTAAGTCCTCTCAGGGAACAGGAACTATGGAATAGGTGTATGCATAGAAGAGGTCTGAGAAATCCTCAGAATCCCTAGCAGGGCTGATAGGAGATTTTTCTACACTAAAGCCTACATTAAGAAAAGAAGAAAACACTCAAATAAACACGTAATTTTACACCTCAAGGAATGAGAAGAAGAACAAATTAGCCCAAAGTCAGCAGAAGGAAGGAGATAACGATGATCAGAGCAGAAATAAATGAAATCGAGAATAAGAAAACAATAGAAAAACCCAGTGAAACTAAGAATTGGTGTTTTAAAAGGATAAACACAATTGATGCACCTTTAGCTAGTCTTACCAAGAGGAAAAGAGAGAGGACTCAAATAGATAAAACTAAATGAAAGAGGAGACATTACAAGTGATACCACAGAAATGCAAAGGACCGTAAGAGACTACTATGAACAATCATGTGCCAAAAAATTGGATAGCCTAATGTGGATAAATTTCTAGAATCATATAATCTACCAAGACTGAATCATGAAGAAATGGAAAGTAAGAACAGACCAACAATGTGTAAGCAGATTGAATCAGTAATAAAAAAAAGAAAACCTGCCAACAACAACAACAAAACTGAGGACCAGATGGCTTCCCTGGTAAATTTAAATGGTAAACGCTGATGGGCTTAATGCCACCCGTTGTAAAACTGTTGCCAAAGATTTAAGAGGAGGCAACACTCCCACACTCATTTTGGGAGGCTAGCATCACCCTGATACCAAATCCAGACAAGGACACTATAAGAAAAAAATGATGAACGCTGATGAACATAGATGCAAAAATTCCCAACAAAATACTAGCAAAATAATTTCAACAGTACATTAAAAGGATCATACACCATGATCAAGTGAAATATATCCCCAAGGATTGTTCAGCATCCACGGCTCAATAATACACCACATTAATAGAATAAAATAGAACTATCATATGATCATAGCAATAGATGCACAGTTAGTATTTATTAAAAATCAACATCCTTTCATGATAAAAACTCAATGAATTGGATATAGAACAATGTATCTCCACATAATAAAGGCCATATATGACAAGTCCACAGCTAACAGCATACTCAAAGGCGAAAGGCTGAAAGCTTTTCCTCTGAGATCAGGAACAGGACAAGGGTGTCCATTATGACCACTTTTAGTAAACATAGTACTGGAAGCCCTAGCCACAGCAACTAAGAAACAAAAAGAAATAAAAGGCATCTAAATCAGAAGCGAAGAAGTAAAATTGTCTCTGTTTGCAGATGACATGATCTTATATTGATATACAGAAAATCTTAGACTCCACCAAAAACCTCTTGGAATGAATAAAAGATTCAGTAAAGGTGCAGAATACAAAATCAACATACAAAAATCAGTTGTATTCTACACAATAACAATGAATTATCTGAAGAACAAATAAAGAAAACAGTTTCATTTACAGTAGCATTAAAACAATAAAATGCTCAGGAATAAATTTAGCCAAGGAGATTAAAGATTTATACACTGAAAACTGTAAGAGAAGATGTTGGTGAAAGAAATTGAAGAAGATGGAAATATATGGAAAGAGATCCTGTGTCATGGATTGGAAGAATTAATTTTGTTAAGACATCCCAAAGCTCTCTCTAGGTTCAGTGCAATCCCTTTCAAAATTCCAGTGGCATTTTTTTTTTTCACAGAAGAGGCAGTCCTAAAATTCATATGAAACTGCAAAATTTCCTGAATAGCTAAAGGAATCCTGAGAAAGAATAAGAGAGCTGGAGGTATCAAACATCCCAATTTCAAACTATATTACAAATCTATAATAATCAAAACAGTATGATACTGGCATTAAAAACAGACACATAGACCAGTAGAATAGAATTAAGAGCTCAGAGATATACCCATGCATGTATGGTCAACCAATCTTTGACAAGGGAGCCAAGGGTACTCAATGGAGAAGAGATATTCTCTTTAATAAATTGTGCTGGGAAAATGATATTCACACACAAAAGAAAAAAATGGACCCATCTTTTATATTACTCGCAAAAATTAACTAGAAATGGACTGAAGACTTAAAAGTAAGACTTGAAACCATAAAACTCTTAGAAGAAAACAAAGGAAAAATGCTCCTTGCTACTGGCATTGACAATGATTTTTTTGGATGTTATACCAAAAGAATAAGCACAAAATGCCAAAATAAACAAATGGGACCACATCAAACTAAAAAGCTTTTACACAGAGGAAAAAAGATTAACAAAATGAAAAAGCAACCTATGGAACGGGAGAAAATATTTGCAAACCATATATTCAGGGATTAATGTCCAAAATACATAAAAATGTATACAACTCAATAGCAAAATTACAGATAATCTGATTTTAAAATCGGCAAAGGACCTGGATAGACTTTTTTCCAGGGAAGTCATAGAAATGGACAAAGATGAAATGGTACCCAACATCACTAATTATCAGGGAAATGCAAATCAAAACCGAAATGAGATATTAATTCCCATCTATTAGTATGGATATCATCAAGAAGACAAGAGATAACAAGTGTTCATAAGGGTGTGGAGAAAGGAGAACACTTGTGTGCTTTCTGGGTATGTAAATTGGTGCAGCCACTATGGAAAACAGTATGGAGCGTACTCAAAATATTAAAAATAGAACTACCATATGGTTCATCAGTCCCACTTTTGGGTATATATGCAGAATAAATGAAATTGCTATGTCAAACAGATATCTGCACCCCCATGTTCATTTCAGCATTATTCACAATAGTCAAGACATGGAAATAACATTGTGTCCATCAGAGTTACAAGGATAAAAAGTGTAGTATAAAATGAAATATTATTTAGCCATAAAAATAGTGAAGTTCTGCCATGTTGCAACAACATGGCTGAAGCTTAGGGCATTATACTGATTGAAATAAGTTAGATGGAGAAAGACAAACACGGTATGATCTCACTTATATGTGGAATCTAAAAAAGCCAAATTCATAGATACAGAGAACAGATTGATGGTTGCCAGGGACTTGGGGGTGGCTGGGAGATATTGGGAGGTGTTGGTTAAAGAGTACAAACTTCCACTTATAAGAGGTATACATTCTAGGAATCAAATGTTCAGTAAGGTGACTATCATTAAGTATACTATATTATATGCTTGACGGTTGCTAAAAGAATAGATTTTAAATGTTCTCACCACAAACACACACACACACACACACACATGCACACGATAAAGCTCATTGTTTAAAAGTAAAAGAATCTGACCCTGTCTATTTATTATTATTTATTTTCTATTTGAAAAGTTCACAGAATTAAGGAAAAGCTAAGATCCAAGCTCAAAAAGAGGAATTTGAGTGAAACCACGATCTAGGCACCAGGAACTTTAGGACACTAACATTGGGGGATATCCTCTCTCTCTCTCTCCCCTCTCTCCTCTCTCCCCTCTCTCCCTCTCTTTTTTTTCTGTCCTGTATGACTCCTGTCAAGATTCATATTTCATTGAATGTACCTCTGATCAAACAAGTTTGCTTAGGAGTAGATGGGCATCTTGATTCTTAAATCCTATCAACGCTTCCTCAGATGGGATGGTGTGGGTCCAAACCAAATCACTAACTCACGTTAGAGAATGTTGCACAGTGCAGACACAAAGTCAGCACCTGCCTCAGTAAAAAGTATTCGATTTCTGCATTTTTGTAAAGCAGTTGAAGATTTCTTTTCCTAGGTGAGCAGCAAGCCATGAAAATGCAGGCCATGAAAATGGCCTGGCTTATTTGGCAGTAAACTCACATCCCCAGAGTTGTGTTGGTGAGATACCTTGTTAACGATTTTTTTTTTTTTTTTTTTGCATAGCACTGAACTATGCAGGACAAGCGTTCCCTCAAATCAATACTCAAGCACATTTAATATCCAGCTAGTTGACAAACTGAATAACTCATGAAAAAGTTGTAAAATGTGCGTTTTCAACTCGATACAGCTTTAAAGAATTAAGCAGTAGTTTTCTGCGTGTCTTCCCTTTTCAAAAAATTGATTGTCAGTTGTTTTATAAAAGAGAAGCTCGGTAATTGGATTGTTTTGTGGTTAATATTTATTGAGCACTGTAGTGGAAATTTGTCATTATTTTTGACTGTTCAGCATCTGAACCTTATTCCCATGTTTGGAGAATGCCTCACTCTATGACTCACGGTGGACATCACAGCCTTTTTCCCATTTATAGAAGCTTAAAATGTTGGGCTGCTTGCTTTCCCCATACTTTTACAATACGCTGGGTATCTGGCTTATAGTCCTTCAGTTGGTTATACCTGCCCCAGACTTGGACTTGAACTAATTACTTGGTAAAGCTGGGTGCCTGGAAAACTGTTGGAGGGGCAAGATTCTTGAAGTATTGATAAAATTTCTGAGCTACCAGTGTTCACTGCTGCTACTGTCCCTAAGCGTTAGACATGGTCATTGTGCCAGCTGCTATGTCTAATGCTTGAGAACAGTAGTAGCAATGATGTCCTCACATCATTCTGTGACTTGATTTGGGTAATATATTTGGTCCAAAGCCCCTACAGTTTTTGACTTCTTCCTGTAATTCTTTGAATTAACTAATTCTTTGAGTTAACTAATAGCCTTTGATCAAATTCTTTTTATGCTTAAATCAACCAGAATTTGTTTCTGTTGCTTGCAACTAAGAATCCTGGCAACTAAGAAACGCAAGGCATTTTTACATGTTTTTGAACACTTAGACTTTACCATACTTTAGTGACTTTTGTTTATTCATTCATTTACTCATGAAATAGTTGGATATTTATTCAGTTCATTTATTCAAAATATATTTGTTGAAAAGCCAATCTTTGCCAGAAATTGTCCTCGGGACTGGGCTACTGTGTTTAAAGAGATAGGAGAGGTTACTATCCTTATGGATCTTCATTGTTGTGGGAAAAGACTGATACTAAACAAGTACACAAACTAGATGGTATCAGCCAGCGATAAATGCTATGGAAGAAAATTAAAAGAATAATGAGTTAGAGAGTGATGGGTGTGGGCTTAGGGAAAGTCATTCTGAGGAGTCCTGTTTGACTTGAACCTTGAAAAGGAGGCAGCCAGGAAAGGGTCAGGTGAAGACCGTTCCAGGCAGGGGAACAGCAATTGCAAACTAGCTTAGTGCTAGGATTAGAGACAGGGTTAATGTGTCCACCACCTTGCCCAAGGTCATACCTCTAGGAAATGCTGGAGCCAAGGTTTGAATCCAGATAATGTCTTTACCAAGCTTATTTTCTCAAAAACTATACAGGCATACCTTGTTTCATTGTGCTTTGCTTTTTGCACTTTGCTTTGTAAAAAGAAATTGTAAAAAGCAATTTGTAAAAAATGCTTTTTGCATTTTTCACAAATTGAAGATCTGTGGCAACCCTGCATCTAGCAAGTCTGTCAGTGCCATTTTTCTGACAGCATTTTCTAAGTCTTTCTCTGTATCACAATTTGGTAATGATTGCAATATTTCAAGCTTTTTCATTATTATTATGTTTGTTTTGGTCATCTGTGATCTGTGATCTTTGATGTCGCTACTATGACTTGCTGAAGGTTCAGATGATGGTTAGAATTTTTCAGCAATAATGTATTTGTTAAATACTGTAAGTACATTGTTTTTTAAGACAATGCTATTGTACACTTAATAGACTACAGTATAGTGGAATCAGCTGCTGTGTATACTTTTATATGCTCTAGGAAACCAAAAATTTGTGTGACTTGCTTTGTGGCAATATTTGCTTTATTGCAGTGGTCTCGAACTGAACCCACAGGATTTCTGGGATATGGCTGTAATTTGGAAAGTAAAGAAACAGAACCAGGGAAGCGAAAAGGTTAAACTGATTTACACTAAAAGAGGCAGAGGGATACTTGATGGAGAAGAGCCTGGGTCTCTAAAAGAAGAGGAGAGAAAAAGGGAAGGAAAAAACCAGAAAGGGATGAGTTTTGAAGAAAGGACTTGGAGTAGTCTGGAGCAATCGAAATGAGATGTTTGTGGCGGCTGCTGTGCTGGGATGAGCAGATTGGGGAAGGTGGATGTGCAGGGCACTGGGGCTCAGCCTGATAATCAAGATGCAGTCTCTGCCCTCATGGAGCTTACGATGCGGTATTGAAAATGGACCTTAAGTCGATAAGCAGCCCACACTTGTCTAATTACAGGTGTGATATGAACACCGTGTGAGGTGTTACTTGCGTTGATTACAAGGAGAGTGCAATTTGTCTGGGAGTGGGAGTGATCAGGGAAGGGTTATCTGAGGAAGTGGCATTTAACTGCTGAGAATATAGAGAGGAGATGAGAAGGATGCCAGGTGAGGTTCACAGGTTTCTAACTTACCCTTGGCCCTATAGCAGTAATGGCCAAGTCAGGATTTGAACCCAGCTTTCCTGCACTCCAGGTCCAGTGCTCTTTCTTTAAACCGCAGTGATAGGAACTGTCTTTCCTCACGCAAACACACACATCTGCATATACAGACACTCAAGGGCTACATTCTCTGTTGCCTTCTTGGCCTGTAGGGTGCTTTCTGCGGGGGAAGCAGTGATCGCTAATGACATCCTTGGTGCCTGTGATACTTAGATCACTTTATCAATCAAATGTGGCATTTGGTGGCAGCCCTGCCACCTGTCTCTTTCTGTCAGTGTCAGAGAGTATTTCACTGCAAGCCACAGGTGCCAGCTGTCAGCCTGAAATAAACCGGGGTTTGCCCCAGGATAAGTGTGTGTAGGGAATCACTTCAGATTGAATTTCTCATCTGACAGCCCCTTCTGAGTTTGGGACTCAAAAAAGTAAAAATAAACAAATTATAGATGAGTAAACAGACATGTGGCTGTTTATGTGGCATCAGGCTGGCTGTTCCCGGGGCTTCATTAATCACTCTGCCTTTTTCTTCCCCTCTCTTGGCCTGGGTATCATGTATGGTCCATTTGAAGTATACATGAATTTCATAGGCGTTTACTTAATTGGGCCACTAACCAAAGTGCTGATACTACAGCAATGATTTTTTCTCATAAGGTAGTAGCTGTTCTCGGCAGGGAGTGTTTTGATTCCAGAGTTTGAGAAAGAAGGGAAAGGGGAAGGAAATTGAACTAACAGTTTTCGATTTCCCACAATGCCAGGCATTATATCCAGTACTTTACACGTACTATCTCATTTAGTCCTACCAATATACCTGTGAAGTAGACATTATTCTTCTCATTTCACAGATGAGACAACTGTCACACTGAGAGTTTAAATAATTGGTCTAAGGGCCCAACTAGTAAGAGTCAAAGTTGGGATTTTTACATCAAATCCTATTATTTTCTCCTCTGAATCACTGACCTCATGACCCTCACTGTCAGTCTTAGAGTCAGTATCACAATTATCACCCAGCTGAAGCCACACTGTTTGAGAACAAAAGAAGGTCAGTATGGTGTCACATTTAGCAGAGGCAAAAATATTCCATGCCGCCAAACCACAAAGAATTTAAAAGCAATTTACATCTTTATCTCAGGTCTTGAAACTTGCCTGGAAGGAATACAAAACATGTTGTGTAACAACCAATCTAAAGAGATATGTTTTTCTATCCATCTTCCCCAGGTTTGCTCCTCCCCAAATGTCTCATCTTAAGTGCTGCATGCTCCCCAAAGATCTTCCCCCAAATTCATCCCTTTCTGGACTTTACTTTCTCTCTCCTCTTCTTTTACAGATCCAGCTTTTTCTCCATCACGTATCCCCCTCCCACCTCTTTTAGTGTAAATGTATTTAACCTGTTTACTTACCCAGTTCTGTTTCTTTACCTTCCAAATTATAGTTGTTGAGAAAGCAGACCCTGGTAACAGATCACCTGACTCAAACCTTGTCTCCAGCCCTGCCTAGGTGTCTAATCTTGGGTAAGTGATTCTACCAAGCTGAATCTCAGTTTTCTCTTTGGTAAAGAAGGTGTAATAGGATCTGTGTTATTGGACTGATTTGAAGACTAAATAAGTTTATGCACATAAACCACTTAGAGCAGTACCTGAGAAGCACTAAAAAATTAACTAGTGCTACTTTAATTCTTATTGCTTGATAAGTTCATGAGGAGTCAAGTACAGGAACCCAGCAAAGAGGCGCAGGATCCTTACAAGGTGGAGGGGAGGGGAAACTATGCATATTCTCATGTAGTTTGGGGGTGGGGCTCCTGTCACAGTTATGTTACCAGTAATAATCATTGATATTATTTAAGTCAATAAAAATTATAGTTACATTGGCATTAATAATTGTTGATAATTTTTGTCAATAATATTAATATAATAATAAGAGTTTTCTGAATGCCTGTATGTTCAGCGTCTCACACATTACCTGTATTGTGTTCTTTAATCCTTACAGTAACTCTTTGGGATAGATATAATTATTAGCCCTTTTGACTTACAGAACAAGTCAGACTCCAAGAGGTGAAATAGCTTTGTTTAAGACAGCGTTTCTCAGTCTTTTTTTTATGTTCCAGCACACTTAGAAAATGAAAATACTGTACATTGGGGTGAACTGTGGTGGAGGTAAAAGACCTTAAGGGCTGAGAAGTCACTTGTAACCTGTAATTAACACAATGGCTAGAATGCTCTGGTCTAGGGGAGAGTCAGGGCGGGGACTTAAATCTGCCTGACCTCAAAGTCCATGCTGTTGGTGGACTGGCTCCCACTGGATCACCCTCCTACAGATCATTAGAAATAATGGGGATGTGTGTGTGTGTGCGTGTGTCTCTATATGTAGATATATAATGAAAACAGTGGGAAGTGACATAAAGCAGACAGAAAATTGGAGGGGAATCGATACTTGAAAGAAGGGAATGGCACTGGGTGGGTTTCCTAGTTATTTATGTTTTTTTTACTGCTGTGAGAGCTAACACCTGTAATCTTACTGGCATGAGGAATCTGAAGAAAGAATTTGGGGCTACTTGAGAGGCTGGAAAGTGTAGTAGAAAATTCTAGAAAGGAGAGCACCATAAAGGGAAGCCCCTAATTTTTCACATAAACTCTGCCCAAATCTCTAAATGACCTCCAAACTATACAAGTGTGAAAGCTAAAAGAATTAACGGAGATTTCCGCTGATACCGACTGCAGTAGAGGCAGAATTTGCACTTTAAGTCAAGTTAAATGTCTGCTGAAATAAGCAAGTGACAACAACAAACGCACCTATTCAGAGGAACATAACAGAATGCAGCCACAAACTGTCATGTACAATATCCAGGATTCTATCCCAAATTACTAGATTTATATAAATAAAAACATGTGAGCATATACAAGTCAATAAACAGAGATCACTCCATTAGCAGACAAGGATTTTAAAACAAGTGTTACAATTCTGTTCAAAGTGTCGAATAAAATTTGCTTATAATGAATAAGCACGATCCATGCCCTTCGTCATCATAATATGTTACCTTCCAGATTTTGCTTAGTATACTGTTTCCCACATAACAGATTTGAAAAATAAAGGACAAAAAAAAAAAAAAAAAAAAAAAAAAAAAATAAAGGACAGAGAAGCACCTTGCCTAAATTCTTCACACGGCTATGACAGTGTTAAGAACAGAGTCCAGGTGACTATATACTTGCTCAGTAGAATTTAACATTGAAGTTAAGAGCTCACATGCTATAGTTGATGTGAATCACTTATTAGCTACATAACCTTGGTAAGTTATTTAATTAATCTAAGCCTCATTTTCTTTAAATAGTTGCTGTAAGCATTACTCATGCTATTACAAATAAAATGCTTAAAGTGCTTGACACACAGTAAGTGCTTAATAACATTTTCATTATCATCATCATCATCATCATCATCATCATTGTTGTACCACCACCAATTCCTATGTGGAATTCTACTTTTCTGATGTAATCGCTGTATCAAGCAGTGAAAAGGGAAAAATCTACCATAGGAGTTTGTGCATGTATTGCTCCATATACTTATTCAACGTTTATTAAGCACCTACTTTGTGCAAGAAGCTGTGCTTGATACAGAGGAAATAGAGCCATATAAGACATAGTCTTTGCCCTCCATGAACTATAATACCTAATTTTGAAAAGTAAATATTTTGCCTAGAGGGGGAACCGAAAAACTCCAGAACTGCATTTTTTTTTCTACTTTTTGATCTTTGGTATAGATGAGAGTATTAAAATTTCAAGAGTGTATGAATCCCCTTGATGTCAATGATGATAAATAGTCATTCAGTCTCTACTGGCTCCCCTTTATTTGGGGGTCACTGAGTCCTACAGGAAGTTGAAGCAGGTTATGGTTCCACTTCTCCAAAAAAATATACACACCAACAAAGTTTGAACCTAATCTTAGGGGCCTATTGACCCCTGAAATCTATTCACAGATTCTCTGTTGCAGAAATCTCTCCTTCTAGGGGTGTAGCACTGGCTGCTTCAAAGCAGCCCATTTTACTGTCAAAAAGCTCAAAGGAGGGAAAGAACTTTGAGCTGAAATTTACATCCTTGAGCCTTCAATGGTTCAGTGGTCCTCATTTTGCCCTGCAGAGGGCAGCCTACTCCCTTCTGCATGACCACAGCTCTGTAAGTATTTGAAGACGATTATTGTGTTCTGCCTTGGCCTTCTCTAGGCTGAATGTCTCCATTCTTTCGGTGGTTATTCATTTCTCATGGGATCCAGTCCCTTTAGCAGCCTGTTGCTTTCCTCTAACTGTGCGGTAGCTCTGTAAGTTGTTTCCTTTAATCACAAAAGGGACATATGCTTATTGTAAATTTTGGTAATACCAAATCAAAACCCAAACAAACCCCGAACTACACAGTTTCGTATGAAATAAAAAAGTGTGTCTATATACCCCCTTAGGCAAATTACATTCCTACAAACGACTGTTAAAATGAGTCTGTGGATGCGTTATGAGATGGTATCTAGGCATAGGCTGTACATTTATCTGTAGGACACATACATGTTTAACTTTTTCTTACTCAGATAGAATCACACGTGTACTGTTTTACAACTTTAAAAAAGTGAATCTGTTATAGACCTTGTTCTCTCTAAAACTATTGATTACCTCATTCCACCAAATGGCATCAAAAATGAGAGTCCAGAATAGGACATGGAGTTTTTATTATTTAACTTAGAGTCAGGGCTATCATGGTAATCATCATTGTCTCATTAGTTCAATAAAATTGTATTGAAGGCCTAAGTGCTGGGATAAAGACTACACTGTGAAGATGTGAACTTACCCTCAAGAAACTTGTGGTCTCGTGGCAAAGATAGATAATCTGACAAAAAAAATTATAAGGGAGTGTGATGAATCTATGATTGCCATGAATTTGTCCTTAAATTTCTGTTATATTTGCCTCTCCTTCTGTCTTTGTAAACTCATATGTAACATATCTTTTTGAAGTTAGATACATTTTTAGACAGAGTTCATTTTATCTGCCCTTAAACATGCTATTGTAGGAACCATGCAAACTGAGTATGAATCTCACCATATTGATGGAAGCTCAGTTAACAAAGACGTATCACGAGTTTTTGTAACTATCATTGGGTTTATTCTCTGTGATTTTGAGAGCAAAATATAAGCCACATATACGAAGGGATAGAAGTTACAGAGAGATAAATTTCATAAAGTTCAAGTTCTTGTTTTGAAAAAGAATTCGTATCAGAAGTATCTGCAAATGAAGATTTGTGGAAGTAATGAGTTCCATGTTATTGAAAATGTTCAAGCAGAGGTTGGGAAAGATTGTTAATACTCTCAAAGGGAGTAACTGGCATAAAGTAGACATCCAATAAATATCTGTGGAAGAGAGAGAGAGGAGGGACGAGAGGACAGGGAGAGAAACTCTATTCATTTGTTCAAGAATATCTATTGACCGCCTACTCTAGGCCTGGCTCTGTGTTAGTTACCGGGAAATAGTAGCAAGAACAACAGAAATGATCCTTCCTGCCCATTGAATTTACAGTGTAGGGAGGGACATGGACAGTAAGCAAAGAATTACACAAACATCTAACTACAAGCCATCGTAGGTTCTGAAAGAGAAGCCGTGAAGCCATGAAAGCGTGTGCAGAGGGCTGAACTAGCCCGAGCTATCAGGGATGACTTCTCTTAAGATTTGAGGTGCATGTGGGAGCTGATAAATGGAGTGTTCAAGTATAAGTCCAGATCATGTGGCTGGAGAGTGCTGCGGACCCTCAGGCATACAAAAAAAGGCCAGTGTTAGTGAAACCCAGAGAGTGAGGTGGGTGGTTTGATCAGATGGGCTGGAGAAGTGGCCAGGAGGCAAGTTCAGGGAGAGCCTTGAAGGCCGTGTTGAAGAGTTTGGTCTCATCCTAGGAGTATCAGGGAAGCCAGAAGGGCTTAAAGGCAAGGAGGGATGTGCTGAGACTGTCTTTTTTTAAAAATCACATCGGCTGCTTTGTGGAGAATCATGTTGAGGGGAACAGGGGGAGATGTGGAGAGGCCAGTGCAGGTGGGGATAGTATAGTTCAGACATGAGAGCGTGGGAGCATGAAGGGAGATGGGGACAGGGGAGTGAAGTGAGGCGGGTGGATTGGAGAGATTTAAGAGACACAGTGGGGAGGGCATGCTGTTGAAGGGAATGAGAAGGGGAAGCTATAAGCAGTAGGAGGGTGACAAGGATAACTCTTAGGTTTCTTGCTAGTGTGGGTGGGTGAGTGGTGGTGTCCATAAAGGCAGGAAGCACTGGATTGCAAGCAACAGGTTTTTAGGGAAAAAAAATCCCGATTCCTGTTGAAGGTGTGTTCCTTTTCAGGTACTTTGAGTCATAAGGCACTGCTAGATGCTTTACATATTTTATTTCATTAATTCTCTTAATCATCTTACAAGTTAGATATTATTTTATGCATGTTCTAGTTAAAGATATAAAAGTACTAAAATCAGATTAATTAGCTTAAAGTTATATAGCTAATTAGGGCAGAGCCTGGATTTGAAGCCAGATCTAGCCAACTTCCAAGTCTCTGCTATTTCTACTCTATTTTTCTAGCTGAGAGTTTAGTCAAATGTTTGCCAAATAGTTATATTGTTGATAAATATAAAGACCCTGTCTCTGATGGTATTTTGAAACCTTAAAAAACCCTGTTTTATTGCAAATAGGGATATGCCCTTCCTGATTTCTTCTTTCTCAGTCTTTCTAGAGATTTAAATAGTCAGCGATTGCTACCTTTAGCTTAATCAAAGCAGGTCTTCATACCAAAACAACCTAGAGTCCCAGTAGTTTGAGAGATACTGTTTATATAACCACGCTAAAAATCATCTTGTGAAATTCATCAGCCACTACACAGACTAGTTATAGTTTTCTCCAGCTGGATCGTTAAGACAGAACTGCACATCATTTCATCCTCTGGCCTATCGCTCTGGGAAACTGAACGTAGCTGTCACATAGGGTAGCGGAGTACTCTAACGATGATGCGCTTGTATGGATTCTGAGAATATTGGGCATTTTAGGGGTGATCCAGTAAAGCCCCTCATTTTTCAGATGGGGGTCACAGAACCTGCCAGAGAAGATAACTAGAGCAGCAGAGCTGGTAGCAAAGTTGGGCCGGGAACCCAGCTTTCCAGCCCATTACTCTTATTCTATCAGCAAACATGTGGTGGACAGAAGGAGAGATGGAGAGGTGGATATGTGGAGGGATGGATGGATGGATATAGAAAGATAGACAGGTAGGAATGTCTTCCCTTTAATAGTTGCTAGAGTGCTGATGCTTTATTTGCATTTTTTGTTGTTGTTTTTTGTTTTGCGGTACACGGGCCTCTCACTGCTGTGGCCTCTCCCGCTGCGGAGCACAGGCTCCGGACGCGCAGGCTTAGCGGCCATGGCTCACGGGCCTAGCCGCTCCGCGGCATGTGGGATCCTCCCGGACCGGGGCCCAAACCCTTGTCGCCTGCATCGGCAGGTGGACTCTCAACCACTGCGCCATCAGGGAAGCCCTTTACTTGCATTTAAAAAAAAAATTTATTTCTTATAAAAAATGTAGTGATACAGTATTATTACCCCCACTTGGCAGATGAAGAAACTGAGGCTTGAATTATTAGCTTAATATTAGCATTAATGCCTAAGTTGTATATGTAGATTATAGATGTATACAGGTTTTAAGGATCTTGGAAATTACTGATAATTTGTGTTTATTTTATACAGTTGTCTCAAGAAAAGATGGAACTTTCTATATAAGAAATGGGACTAGGGAAGGAACCTTAATGACTATCGTCAAAGTGTCTTAGAAACACTGTGATGTTTGGACCCAGATCTGGGTAAGAATAGGACTCACATATCCACTGGTTTTGGATCTTGAGCGAGTTACTTTACTTCTCCCAGACTCAGTTTCTTTATCTGTAAAATGGATATAAAAGTATTAATCTTCCAGAGGGAGAGAAATATCCTGAAGATGTACTTTTGAAAATGAATGCAATCACGATTAAGTTAAAGAACCAGCACAGCAGAGGTGTGAGATGGGAAGGAGCATGAAGGACCCATATTTGACTCTTCACCCACTGCCCCCCAGCAGGTGTATGCAGGTTGGTGCTGAGCAAAGAGTGGTCCTTTGTTCACTGTTACTCAGTGATGGGCAAAGAGAGAGACTGAGGAAAGAGGGGGTGTTGAGAGCACAGGCCTTCAAGCTCTGTGAACTTGGGTGAGAGCATTATTTCTCTAAGCCTCACTTTTCTCTTCTGTAAAACTGCAAAAATGGGTCACTGTAAAGATTTCATAAGATAATACCTTTAAAGATCTTAATGCTGTGCCTGACATACAGTAGCTACTCAATAAATACACGTTGCTTATTAAGTGACTGCCCAAGACAGAGGCAGGAGCAGAGAAAAATACACATCTGTTGCCCATGTTTATTGCTATTAATACGGATCCCAATCTCTGACCTTAACAGATCTATTCAACCAAGTTATAATGCTTTTTGTTTGCATCATTCAAGCAAAAGCAAACTCTAACTGGTTTCCCTGTAGCATGGACCAGAGAAATCACACTGGCTTGGTGTCGTCATATACAATGAGCTACAAACCTTCTGTAAGTCATCTCATTAGCTCCCCTGTGATATTTATGAAGCCTGGGATTTGCTAATGATCTTAAATGGGGTTAAGATCTTTAGTATGTGTTGGAGAGAGGAGTGGTGGAGAGAATCAGAGAACCTTAAGAGACCTTAAATGCAAATCTTTACTGAACCATTTTTTTGGGGGTTATCAGTTACCCAGTGGGATGTCTGACAAATACAGTACGGGGTCTTATTCCCCATCATCTGTGTGATGGGATACCATCTGGGCTTGTAGAAAGAGACATAGTCTATAAGATTTGGTTGAACTAATTATTCAGTGAAATATTATCAAAATCAACAAATGCAGCTCAAACCAGAAGTGACCGTGGGTTTTAAAATTTTTATTAGCTCAGCTGAGTCTCTGAAAAAACATTCATTTCTAAAGAAATTCATTACATGGGACTGGGAGCATGATTTCCCAAAAACAACAACAAAAATACCTGACTCCTTTTTTTTTTTTTTTTAAAACACTGAGTGCTGCACTGAAATGAAAAGCAAGATGCTAATAAACAACTGAGTGTCCTGAGCTAGGTAGATGGTACACATTAGGTCAATTTAAATAGGTACTCCTTTTTCGGATCTATCCTTGCGGCAAATGCCTTTGTTAATTTCCAAAGGCACAGCTCTGTATAAATGTTCTGCTCAGAAAACATTGATGGCTTTCTCTTATTAAGATATGAAGCCTAATATCCAAGGAGCTTCCTAATCAATCATAAGAAAGATGGCTAGTCTTTATTGGGTGCTGTGTATCAGATACTTTGCTAAACATTTCTATATGGATTAGATCATTTAATTCTTGGAACAGAATTGTGAGTTAGGCACTATAATGATCCTTAGTCTCTCAGTGGAGTAACTGATGTTTAGAGAGATGAAGTAGTAATTTGTCCAATGGGTTGTAGCTAGCACGTGGTGGAGGAAGAGTATGAACGTAGATATTTTGTGTACGCTCTGCCTCAGGGGTCAGCAAATTACGGCACATCAGCTAAGAATGCTTTTTCCACTTTTAAATGATTGAGAAAATCAAAATGAGTACAGTATTTTGTGGTACATGGCAGTTATGTGAAATTCAAATCTCCGTGTCCGTAAATGAAGTTTTATTGGAACATAGCCATGCTTATTTGTCTACGTATTGTCTATGGCTGATTTCATGCTACAGCAGCAGAGCTGAGTAGTTGTGACAGAAATCATCTGGCTTGCAAAACTGAAAATATTTACTATCTGGTTCTTTACAGAAAAAGTTTGTTGATCCCTGATCTGCCTTAAGCCCTGCTTAATCCTGCCTCTCAGTCTGCTGTGATGCTCTTCTAGTCTGGGTGCTTGACCACAGATGCTCCTTGACTTCCTTCATTCCTACTGTGCTCGCTCTGGGAACAGAATTTAATGTCACCTCTACCTGTCGAATGCCTCATATATTTTCAGGTCCAGATCAAACATCACTTATTTCACTTTTTAAAGTTTTGCTTGGAGCACTAGAAAACCCAGTTCAAATTGGATGTTTTAAAAAGAGAATCCATTAGCTTATATAAGAAACGTCGAGAAATTTGTCTCACTTTAGGTACAGTTTCATCTAGGACAAAAATGATATTATCAGAACCTGTCTCTCTACTATATGTCCTATGAATTAACCCAGTCCTTGAGGTCTACATAATTCATGCCCCTCTGGCCATATCCTGCTTTTTTCTCCAAACCTCCTTTTTCACAGCACCTAGTCCAGAATGGACAAGTTAATAAAGTCTATGTTTCAGCCTTCTCAAAAAAGAATGATTCTCACAATGATTGAACTGTCTTAGGTCATATATCCTAAAGTCCTCAACCTAATGTCCGAGACCAAAAGAAGGAATTATACTGATTGGCTCAGAAGTGGATTAAAACTATCCCTGAACCGATCACTGTGGCTTAAAAAAAAAAAAAAAAAAAAAAAGGACCACTTTGCTTGGATTAAATCAGTCAGTGTCTACCCCTAAAGTCACGGGTTGGTTCAGCAGCACTGCAGTCACATAGATGAGAAATTTGGGATACAGTTAAGAAGAAGCAATGGGAAAATCATTCCTAGGTAGGCCTCCCCAAATACCCACTACATCTCCCTGCCCCAAAGCCTTCCAGACTTCCATCCACATGAGCCCACACCTGGCAGACAGAATTTTTCTTTCCTTTCTACTCCCATAGCCTTTCCCATCTGAAGCTTGAATTATAGTGAGTTTTATATATTCTCTCTCTCTCTCTCTCTCACTCACTCACTCACTCACTCAACAATTGCTGCTACTTGATACTCTTCAAATAGAGTCTGTTGTAATTATTGATTCCTGTGCTGGAGGCAAGAAGACCTCTCACCTAAAAATTTTTCTTTAAGGAATCCTTATGTGGTTTTAAAAGCATATTTTGTTGTCTCTTTTAGGAGGGCGATGAATATTGCATGTGAACTGTCGGGCTCCTTGAATGTTCATTTCTGTTCATATCTCCCCAATCTCAGCCTCTTGAACTAGATAGGATGGTGAGGGACAGGGGCAGAGTTGAAGAGGATGGTGGAAGGGTCAGAGACAGGATGTGAATCAGGAATGTCTCCTGCATTCATGACTCCAAGCGAAAGATGGGGATTTCACATTTTAACGTGACAAATTTGACACAACCATGGCAAAATGCCACACCGCCATTTTCTTTCACATCCGAGAGGCAAGATCAAAATCCGCCATGCTCACCAAAACAAACGTGTGGAGTGGAGTCTTCATGGACGCATTGTTCTTGATAGCCCAGAACAGGAAATAATGTAAGCAACCGTCAATAGTGAAATAGATACATAAGTTGTAGTATATTCATGTAATGGAAATCTCTACAGCGATGAGAATCAACAGGCTACAACCAGACGTCATGATATGAATGAATCTCACATATTGAATATGGGCCCAAATCATCCAGACATAGTAGAATCTACTATATGATTCCATTTATACAAAATACAAACCATGCAAAACTACCCTATGTTGTTAGAAGTCAGGACAGTGGTTATTCTAAAAGAGGGTATGAGGGTAATTTCTGTGTGCTGGTAATGTTATGTTTTTTGCCTAATTATTGGCTACACAGGTGTGTTCATGTGACAGTCCATCAAGGTATACATTTATGATACGTACACTTTTCCATATATATTCTATTTCAATGTAATTGAAATTAAATGGAAAAAAAAATGTCAGGCAGGCTATCTCAAAAGTCCTACTGTGCTCTGGTTTTTCCCCATGTCTCCAAGGTGGGGCGCTACTCTCAACTGAATGCCTGAATCTGTAGGCGGCCTGGCCAGGGATGGGCATCCTTTCTGTATAAGGAATAGAATGAGGTCTTTAGTTTACTCTTGACTGGGGCTTTGGCTGAGCTAACCAGCCATGATTCAAGTACTAGTGAACTTCCCTGGTCAGAAGCTCTTGTTTGGAATACCCACATGTACTCTGGTCATGAAACACAATAGTCTGAATCCTTGAACTTTGTTCAGACTCTCGACCTCGCAACGGATGCTGCCGTTCCAGCTGCTGGCGGCTCTTTCATGGGATGAAGGGGTCTGTCTGGCAGCCTGAAGTTAAGCTTTCCTTCTCTCCTTGATGGTAACGAATGAATTAACAGGTATTCATTTTTTTACCACTCTCTCTCCTTTGAACTAATTGCTTCTCACTTTAGGGTCGGTGGATTCATAAAATGTGTGCTGCAGCTTCATTTTTCAAGGTAAAAGACACAGTATTTGGGGAGCAGAGCTTCCGAGAGTTTCCAAGAACCGAGGGGAGAAGATGCTAATTTATTTGTTAAGGTCGCTTTCATTCCTTTATTGTGAATACCACCAGTATGCATTATACTGCCTCAAAGTGGGTGTTTTCTTACTCCTGATAACTTTCTTGAATGTACTTGAATTTGTCCATTGATGCTTTATGTTAAGTGGCCTTTAAGTGTTCCTATTCCTGTCTTCGGACAGGTCAGTTCCTCCTAGCTTTTCATCATTTTCTTGGCCACACTATCAATGTCCTCCATGTATCAATGCCTTCCTTGGTCTTAACGGTCCAAAGGATGCATCCTGTTTCAAAATGTGGTTTCAGTGATGCTGAAAAAGGAGACGGGATGGCTGTTTGCTTTCTGATATTTGGTATTTCACTTCCGAGTGCATCCTGGTGCTGTAATGAAATATCATGTCGAGTTCCTACAGGGCTGTTAATCCACCCTCAGCCCCTAAAGATAGCTGTGTCTGTGCATTGCTGCTTTCCAAGAAAATCTGTCACTATGCAGAGTGTTATGCATTTCCTTTCAAACCTAGTCATTTGCATTTTTTGCCTTGGAAAAGGCAAATTTGCTTTGAAAAGTGTAATGAAATGTGCCCAGATGAAAAATGGGCCCTGAGGATGGCTGGTGCCAGCATTGGGGCTTTAATTAAACGATTAGATGGCAATTTGATATGACCGGCTTTTGAACTGCATCCTGTTATCATTTAGCTTTGGGAGGGGAAGCGCAGCTCGACCTTTAGACACGCTGAAAGATATTACGAACTTTGCTTCTAACCACACAGAACTGTATGTACAAAAAGGCTTTTTCTAATTTTCTGTTCCTTTTTCTCCAACCCCGGTCTCCCAGTTCTCATTGTTCCTCACTTTTTCCTGAATAAACCGTGTCCTTTAATGCTTCCATGACTTTGCACAGTCTGTTCCTGCTGCCTGGAGTTCCCTTTCCACTTCTTGTCTTTCTAGGGAGCCTAGTGTTTCTTCAAAGCACAGCTCACTTAGCCCCCCTGCCCCCTTCTTTATTGAAACCCTTCTTAATTCCCCTGGACTGGGAGTTAGTTGCTTTTTCTGCTATCCAGTGATCTGCAGACTACAGCCGACTTGCCTTCTGCTTTTAGTAGAACAGAGCAATGCTCATTTATTTGCACATTGTTCAGCGCTGCCTTTGTGTTAAAATGGAAAATAGAATAGTTGCAAGAGACCACTACCTACAAAGCCTAAAATGTTTACTATCTGGCCCTTTACAGAAAAATTTTGCCCAGATAAGCACTTCACACACTCAGGTGTCACCAGCTAGTTAGTGACTACAACCTCCATGAGGCTGGGAACTCCTAATTTTGCTCAGCACTGTCTTCCTAGCACCAAACACAGGCCTGCCACACAGAAGCTGCTTAGAAAATATCAGCTGCATATAGTGGCTGTGAGAATTCAGTGGGCTGCTGGAGCTGTGCTGTCTTTTAAGTGCCTGGTACAAACTAGGCACTTAGTAAATGCTCATTTCCTGGACATCTGTGCTCCTATTCTAATACCTGGCTGCCAGGTCATCTTGTATTTCTCCCAACAAATTCATCTTTTTCTTGCCTGCCAGATTTAATATTAATTTTGCACATCTGCATTAAAGTACTAAATTGATGGTAAAGTTTAACCTCGGTATCTCTATTCATTTTTTTTACCTAATACCTAGTGAACATTTAAACTGTCCTAGGAACTGTGCTCAGAACTTTATATTTGTTGCCTTATCGAATAGCTAGTGGTGCCCTTTAGTGGTAGATATTCTTTTTAACCCCCCACAAAGCCTTAATTTAACATTTATTTTTATTTTCATTTTTTATTGAAGTATAGTTGACGTACAATGTTGTGTTCGTTTCTGCTGTACAGCAAAGTGATTCAATTATACATATATATTCTATTTCGTATTCTTTTCCACTGTGGTTTATTACAGGATATTGAATACAGTTCCCTGTGCTATACAGTAGGACCTTGCTGTTTTTCCATTCTCTATATACTAGTTTGCATCTGCCAACCACAAACTCCCAATCCAACCCTCCTGTTGCTGCCCCCCCCGCCCCCGCCGGCAATAGAGGTAGATGTTCTTATTATCCTTGTTTTACAGGTCAGAAATGGAGGTTAGGTTAAGCGGATAGGCCAATGTTGTAAATCTGGTCAAACCAAGACTTAAAACTATGTTTGTTGACTCCTAAACTTCTCTACCATATTGATTAAAGACCTCCTGTACCATTATTCTCTTTGTGAAAGAAAACAAAACATTATTTCAAAGAGTATCTGAAAGTATCTGTCTCATCAGTAATTATAGACAGGTTTTTGGAGAAGTTTATTGTTTCTTGAACTTTGACTCCTGAATACAAGGCACACTTTTCCTGCTCACCTCATAAATCAGTTTTCAGCTGAATTAATTGCAGAAGTATGCATACTTTACACAACACAACGTGGCACAGCACAACACGTGCCTACACATATAGATGTGCAGGGAGCATGTTGTAGCTAAACTGATGAGACGTGAATCAATGAAATCAAAGATAAAATTAACACTGGTAAGATGTAGTAGATCTATGCAACAGCAACGGAAATCCATTTGGTTAGTGACCCAGGCTTAGGGTTAAAGCAAAGACCTATTTGTAGAATAGGGCTACAAAACTGTTAGTAGGGGGACCTTATGTGTTTCTCTTCAGATTAAATGACTAGAAGGTAAAACCTCCAAAACATGGATTTTTGGTCTGTTCTGTTTGCAGTGGTCGTCCCAGGACCTACCTTTACCAAGTTTGCACTCTGTATTAGTCAGGGTCCTCCAGAGAAACAGAACAATGGGAGATGTGTGTGTGTGTGTATATATATATTCATATACAATCCCTATATAATAATCCCTGTATAAATATAGAAAGACATTTATTGTAAGGAATTGACTTCCATGATTCTGAAAGCTGAAAGTACCAAGATCTGCAGTTGGCTAGCTGGAAAACCAGGAGAGCTTATGTGTAGTTCATTCTGAGTCTGAAGTCCTGAGAACGGGTAGAGCCGATGGTGTATTTCCTAGTCTAACAGGTAGCAGGCTTGAGACCCAAGAATAGCTGATGTTTTAGTCTGAGTCCAGAGACTGAAAAAGACCAATGTCCTCGCTCAAACAGTCAGGCAGGAGGAGTTTCCGCTTACTCCCTTTTGTTCTGTTCAGGTCTTCAAGTGATAGGATGACCCACCTGCATTAGGGAAGGCGATCTGCTTACCTCAGGCCACCAATTCAAATGTTAGTCTCATCCAAAAACACTCTCACACAACACCCAGAGTAAAGTTTGATCAAATGTCTAGACACCCCTTGGCCCACTCAGGTTGACACGTAAAATTAACTGTCACTCCATAAGTATTTGATGATTTAATAAGTAAGCGAATTCAATGAATGTCAAGTTTTTAGAATAATGGCTAGACCAGAATAAATGCTAAATTAACATTATTAGTATGAATTTTCCCAGAAGTATTTGAAGTATTCTTGAACCAGGGTAGACTTATAGCTAATTATATACAATGCAACATGTACTATTTCAGATTTGACAGGAACCTTTCAGTTCTAATATTATTTATGCAAACAGTCCATTATAGGCTGCATGGGAGATATTTTCATCTTTCTCGTTGTCCTTTGTGAAAAATAATATCTAACCTATTACTAGAACACCTAGATGTGATGATAGTTCTTTCCAGAATAGATGTAGGATCAAATATTTCTGCGGCATGTTAGTGTGTGTGTGTGTGTGTGTGTGTGTGTGTGTGTGTGTGTGTGTGTGTGTGTGTGTGAGGGGGTGTAGACACACATAGATGAGTATGCTGCCTATTTTTTAGATATACACTGACATACCAATGTGTTGGTATTCATTAGTCAAAATAGTTATAATATTAGAACAGAAACTTATAACAGGAATATAAAGATAGATCAATTAGTAATTATCTCTTAATGCTCTCCTCTTTACTTGGCCCTGAAAAGAAACTGGGGATATAAGAGAAGAAAATAGGAGATCATCTCTACCCTCAAAGGGCTTATTGAATTAGCTATAAAGACAGTTGTGTAAGAGTTAACTGGCATTGCAGAACTATAGGGAATCAAGTGTAAAATATGTAATATTGACACTGAGCACCTTTGCAATTCAAAGAAGAAAAAGGAATAAGTATTACTTGTAACAGTCGGAGGAGGTGAACATTGAAATAATTGCATTTCCACTTTAAAAATTTGGAATATTCTTTTCAGCGTCCTCTTGAAATTGCCTCCTTGCTCTTCCTGTTTTGCCTCTCCCACCTTCCACAGCTGTGACATTCCCTCTGGTGCCTCTGGGGTGGACGTGCCACGGGCTGAAGGATTCCTGCGCGTGATTTACTTCCTTCTTGCTGTTTCTTGTAAACCTTTCACAGATATTACTCGCTTGCAGGAGGTGATTTTATTGACTTGGCAGCTGGCTTGTTTAAAACTAGATTATTTTTGAAGTTAGGAATGTCTATGACCAATGAAACACTGAGTTTAAAACACCATCAGACTAGATTTAATCAGCTCTGAGGAGAAGAAATCAAAACTACAAATGCATGGAGATTCTTCTCTGACAGATGATGACTGCTCAGACTTTGAGCTTTCATGAAAGATAATGAAGGCGCTGGAGTTCACTTTCATCGTCCCGGGAACGCTTGCCATATTAGTTCCTTAGGGCTGCCATAACAAATGACTGCAGGCTTGGTGGATTAAAACAACAGAACTGTATTCCTCCATGGTTCTGGAGGCCAGAGGTCCAAAATCGAGGTGTTCACAAGGCCATGCTCCCTCTAAAGGCTCTAGAGGTGAATCATTGCTTGTCTCTTTCTGCTTCTGGTGGCTCCAAGTGTCCCTTGGCTTGTGGTAGTGCAGCTCCAATCTCTGCCTCTGTCTTCCAATGGCTGTCTCTTTGTGTCACTGTTTCTCCTCCTGTCTTCTCTTTTGAGGACATTTGTCATGGATTTAAGGTCTGTCTTGTTAATCTAAGGCGAACTCATCCTTCCCTTTATTATATCTTGCAAAGACCCTTTTTCCAAATAAGGTTATATTCACAGGTTAGAACTTAGGCACACCTTTTGAGGGGGCTACAATTCAACCTGGTTCGCTTACCTTCCCTGTTTTTTGGTCCGTTCAGATGTAGAGAGGAGTTACAATGTTAGATTACTAGCTTGGAATGGCTAAGACCCAGCGGTTAAAGGACATATTGGGGATAAAATGCGAGTGACTTGACAGAGTAATTTTCAGAGTATATTTTAAAATGTGTTATGTTAGTTGCTCCTCTATTGTTAGGGAAACCTCCATGTGAGGATTACACTGAACATGAGAAACAAAAGTGTTTTCCGGTCTTTATAATTCAAATCATTACTGTTAAATTAACATTTTATCAAGATATTCAGTGATTTTTTTTCTACTTTTAGCTAGCATCTGGCCCAAATACTAGCTCTCTTCGTTACTTCAGATACCATCTAGAACATGAGTTATGAAATCTGTACTTTTTTTCACTAGATATCGATCTTAAGAGGAAGTTTGATTTCAGACGAGTAGCATTTTTCCACTTTGATACACATACATCTTATTGCCTGAATATATTTTACAGGATAAGGCTTTCAGAAGTCCAGGGGGTGACAGACATGTCTATGTTGTTTCAACAACTTTATTCCCAGAGCCTAGTAGAGTGCCTGTCAGGTAATGGATACTAAATACTTTTGCTGAATGAATAATGTTCTATAAAGGTCATATTTTCACATGGATTAAATGATGTATTTTGAGTCAAAATATGGCCACTTATGACTGATTATATTCTAATATTGTCTCTCCCTGCCCACCTCATGTTTTTCTTCATTTGGGGATCAATAGTGCCATTTTGATCATTTCTTCATATTTAGTTATAACATATGACGAGTGGTCAGGGAGGATGCCCTGACTGTTCAAGGAGATTTTGGAGCACTAAGCTTTGAGTGCAGAAGCTTGGATTTACATCCATAATCTCACTAGTTTCTCACACTTGGTATATGACCTTGGGTAAGTATTCATTTTCTCTAATTCTCTGCTTTCTCATCTGTTTATTCATTCAGCAAATATTTATTGATTATCTCTAGAGGCTCAGTGCCGTTCTGAGTGCTGGATGTGAAGCAGTGAACAATACAGACCAGAGTCCTCACCTTCAGAGGTTTCAGCCTAGTGTAGGGAGAGACATTATAATACAAATAATAAAGTATTAACGTGTATCAGATAAGTGCTATGGGGGAAAAATAGATCTAGAAAGGGATAGAGAATGCTGAGGGTGGGGAAGTAGTGCAGTTTTGATTAGGGTGATCAAGGAAGGTGTCACTGAGAAGTGACATTTGATAAAGGTCTGAAGGAGTTGAAACAGAGAGGCTTGCCCGTATCTGGGGGGAAAGCATTTCAGATGGAGGAAGGAGGAGGTGGAAAGTCCCTGTAGTGGATGCTGTGGTGTGCTGCTCAGATTCCTCCGTCAGTACTGACATGTTCATTCCCTCAGCTGCTGGGAACTCAGCTGAATCCCTCTTTGGAAATTGCTTGCAACTGAAGAAAGCTACCTTCTCCAAGGTCACGTCTCCCTTGCGGCAGACTGCATCTAACCGTATCTAATGACCACTCTGTATGGTGGTATAAAGCCTGGCTCCCTGCCTCAAGGCAAGATTACAGTTCTGGAGGTCAGATGTCTGAAATGGGATTCACTGGGCTAAAAAGCAAGGTGTGAGCAGGGCTGCATTCCTTTCTGGAGGCTCTAGGGGAGAATCCATGTCTTTTCCTTTTCCAGCTTTAATGGCTACTCTCATCTGCTTGCTTGCGGCCATCTTCTTTCACCTTCACAGACAGCAACAGTGGGGTCAAGTTCTCCTCCCATCAAATCACTCTGACCTGGCTCTTCTCCATCCCTCTTTCCCACTTTAAGGTCCCAGTTACATCGGATCCACCCAAATAATCCAAATGAATCTCCCTATTCATTTGAATAACAGCCTTCACTCTGTCTACTACCTTCTTTCCCCTTTGTCGTATAAGGTTCTGAAGGTTAGGCTATGGGCATCTTTGTGGGGGGACAGTATTCCGCCAACCGCAGATGGGAACATGAACACTTCATCATAACATGGAAGGGAAGAACCAGCACAGCTGCAGACTGGTAGGTAGATTCCATGTTGGGAACTTGTGGAAGGTTTTCTTGTTTTTGTTTTTTCCGATTAATTCACTCTTCTCAGTGAAGTAAGAAGGAAGGTCAACAGCTGAGAGGTACCAAGGGCTTGAGAAGAGAGAAGAAGTTATGGAAGTCTCCTAAGAGAGTGGGGGATGAGTTTGCCAGGACAACATCATAGTATTGCTAGGTGATACTGAAGGCTCTCATCTCTCCTACCTGCCTGATAGAATTGTCGTGAGGGTTGCAATGAATTATGTGTATATATATAATTTTATATATATATATATATATATATGTGTGTGTGTGTGTGTGTGAAGATTTTTAAACTCTGACGCACTATATTAATAACAGTTAATTTCCATTCGTTGCTCATCCTGTGCTAGTTCCCATTCTTTGTATTTGACATGTATGAACTAAATTAATCCTCGCAACAAGACAAGGAAATTGGTATTATTAGTATTGTCATCTCCATGTTACAGATGAAATAAGTGAGGCCTTAAAGGGGTGAACTGCCCAAGGTCCCACAGTTGGGGAAAGGCAGAGATGGGAAATAAACCAGGCACACACTCAGAGATGCCACTGTTCACCACTACTCTCTTCTGCCATTAACTTCATGCATCGCATTCCCGGCCAGATTTTGTGTTCCTTGAGGAGCAAGACCAGTGCCTTCTACTTAAAAGGAAATAGTGTTACTTATTGCATCTAATACAAACAGACAGTGAATATCTCTGAATGAATTAAGCATGGTGACAATTTAAAAAATAGTTAAAAAACGTAAATCTTGACTCAGAGCATCATTTGAGTCCTAGTTTAATCATTTACTAGGAATATTGTGCAGTTTGCAAGTCCAAGCCTCCATTTCTTCACCTGTGAGATGGAGATAATAATGCGCTCCTCCTATGGAATCTTAAAAAAAAAAAAAGGTTCTGAAGAACCTAAGGGCAGGACAGGAATAAAGATGCACACGTAGAGAATGGACTTGAGGACACGGGGAGGGGGAAGGTTAAGCTGGGACGAAGTGAAAGAGTGACATGGACATATATACGCTACCAAATGTAAAATAGATAGCTAGTGGGAAGCAGCCTCATAGCACAGGGAGATCAGCTCGGTGGTGGGATAGGGAGGGTGGGGTGGAGACGCGAGAGGGAGGGGATGTGGGGATGTATGTATATGTATAGCTGATTCACTTTGTTATAAAGCAGGAACTAATACACCATTGTAAAGCAATTATACTCCAATAAAGATGTTAAAAAAAAAATAATAACGCACTCCTCCAAGCTGTGAGGACTTGAAATCCTCTAGGCAGGCTTCCCCGTGCCTGTCACAAGAAGGCACACAGTAAGCATGAGTTGCTATTTTGATAAATAAATTTTTTGTTGAGAAGTAGGAAGGATTTCTCATCCTAACCCCAAGTAAAACTCTTCACATATCCTGCATCAGGACCTTGTTGTCTCCAATGCCCCCCAAATTCGGGAGTCTAGTCTCCAAAGACCACATGCCTCACCCTTTTCTTCTCTCTGTGCCTCATTTTCCACAATAGATCTTCCATGAACATAATCTAAGGTCAGCCAAAATACAAGTTCACTACCAACTGTGGAAATCTTACTGTACCACTTAGCTACAGGGAGGTCATGTATGGGTACCTACCTCATTTCTCAGTTTAATGTGACATAGCTGAGCACGTTAATTAGCCTTTCACAGTCACCTGTAGTTTTTCTTCCTATTTCTTCATTCATTCGTTTATTTCACTCATATTTATGAGCCAGGCCTTTACCAGGTGCCCTGGGCCAGTGCTCTTTCATCCTCTCTTTCATCCTCTCTTCAGTTCCTTCCTGGTTTCTCCAGGTCTTAATCCTGAGTCTGGGCTGGAGAGCACGCTAAATGACATTGTTTAATATGTCCCCAATATCATACAGCTTATAAAAGAAGGGGTCTGCATACTTAGTTTCCTTGGTGGAATCTTTCTCTTTGAATAATCTTTACTGTCCTAAGACCATCCAGCTTCACGGTTTAGAAAGATTTTATGTTTTGTTTCCTTGGTTTTTCAGCCTATTTTGTTGAGCTGCTTTTGGAGTGACTTTGGGTTGCTAGGATTTAAGTAAATGCTGAATTATATTTTATACTTAAAATCAATGTTTTAGGAGGTATTTTTAAAAAATATGATTTGAAAGTGTTAGTAGTACCCGTATTACAGAAATATTTTATATTTTGCACGATGTACCACCCATGTGTCAGGCAGTACACCGAACACCATACATATGTACTTATTTGATTCTCACAGCAGCTCCAAGAAAGGTGGATTTATTATCCCACTTGTTTCCATTTGAGGAAACTGAAATGCAGAGGGATTAACTGATCTTCTCAAGGTCACAGACTAGTACTGGGTTTTAGAAGGCTCTCATCTGGGCTTTCAAACTGTGACATTTGACTCCAAAGCCCTCGTCCTAACCCCAGAGCTAGAGAGAGAAAAATATATTTTAGTAAACAAGCAAACAAAAGTCACCAGTTGTGGATCAGAAACAGAGAGTTTGCTGTACTTAGAGTTTCCCAGGGCATAATACAAAAGACTTGACTTCCTGTTTCTCTCCCCTCTCATCCTCTTTTCTATTCTTCCTTTCCCTCATCTATGCTCCCCTTCCCTTCCCTTCCTTCCTTCCTTCCCCTTCTCTCTTCTTCTTTTCCTTCTCCTCCTCTTCTTTCTTCCTCCTCCTTCCCTTCTCCCTCCTTTTCTCTCTCCCTCCCTCTTTCCCCTTTTTCCTCCACCTCTCCTTTGTTGCCCTGAGATAACTGATAGTGATAACATCCATTTCCTTCATGAGAAGCCCAGCCCCTGGCAGGGCCCAGGGGAGGCACTTCTAGGAGCTGACAGAATGCTGACTCACATCTGAGTTGCTCACTCATATCAGGGGTAGGACACCAATATCCTGGCCCTAGCCCAGCACCAAGCCCAGGCCAGGTGTGCTTTATGACTTTTACCCAGCATGGGGTGGAGAGTTCAGGTCTGCATCTCTCTCCTGGCAGGCTCCAGCTCCATCGTCTCTGAGCACATCCTTGGACAAAAATAGTTAAAAGCCTACATTATCCCCCCATCTCACCCAAAACAATAATTTTCAAGATAGTGTAGTTAAAATTCATGTTCCAGAAGAAAATTAAATACACCTAAAAGGGAAGAGTCCTGATAGAGATGAACCCGTTTTTACCTCACCAAGCCAAACGCCTAACGTCTAGAAGTACATGTATTTTGGGTGTTTTACAGATTTAAGACTTCCACAAGAATTGTCAGTAGGCACTCGCTTTATAATCTGCATATCTAAATGGGCTCGTACAAGAGATTCCTTACACGACAAAATTATAACTTACGCAAGCCTGCAGCTTCTCTCCCAGAATGCTGAAGTAGACACACACAGAACAGCTAGTAGTTTTCAGTTTCTACTCTGAGTCCACTCTGAGTCTGAGTAATGTTATTCCATTACTGTAACCAGAAATTCCACATTTCACTTTGGAGAACTCAAGCATTGTGATTATATGATGATGTGATATGGTGATGGGATAATTTTCCTTGACTGATGAATATTTACATTTCTCATTTTAATTCAACTGCAGCTTTAATTTGTACTTTATATGGGAAATAATTTTAAATGTTTCCCTGAAAACCAAGTATGAATCACTACAGACATCCAGGTAAGCAGTTGTTCCCTTTGGCATTTAATGGGCTGACAATTGAACATTGCAGCCAACAAATAAACATTATGGGTATTCGTTGCTAAAGACTAGTGAAGATTAAAAATCCAATTAGCCTTGTTATCTGTTGCTCACCTGCTATCACCTGGCAAGGTTTAATCTCCACTGGACAGAAATTAAGACCAAGAGTTATCAGTTACTTCAGAAAGTAGGAAAGTAAGGCACTTATTAGACCAAGTGTGGGATGTTTTTGTTTTCGGTTTTTTGTCTGTTGCAGAATAATATTTTAAATCCTTATTTAATCCAAGCCTTTATAGAATAATGCAGGTTCTCGATGAAAAGAGGAATGTTTTTTAAACACACGAAAGCAGAATGGTATTTGGTATGGTAGAGACTTTCTGCACGTTTCTTAAGAAGAAAAACTCATGGAGTTGTTTGACAGGTTGATAGAAGGCGTTAAGCAAATAGTTATGGTCTGAAGACTTTCTAAATAATAATCATCATCGTAACTACAAATAATTAAGTGCTTACTATGTGTCAAATGCTTTATTGCATTTAATCACTGTAATATCTAATGAGGTAGGAACTATTAGAATCCCTATATTACAGATGAGAAAACTGAGGCTTTGAGAGGTGACATGATGCGTACCTGGTCCCGTAGCAATCAGGGGTAGAGTCAGAATTTAAACTCGTCTGTCTAAGAGCTTATTTTCTTAATCACTATATTTGAATGATTATAAACCCCTGATGCCTTACTGAACGTAGGAAAATCGTCCTATCAGGTGTCTGTGAGAACCTTTCACGCGTCTGTTTATCTTTGGAAATGGTTCTGAGTCATTCCCTCCAGAGCCCTCACCTTAATTACTGGTCTCGGGTGTATGGGGGCTTTGGCATGCAAATGGCACCGACAGGACTCTTCCACGGCAGTGACAGGACTCTTCCTGTCCCTCCGCTCAACTGGATCGTAGTAAGGACTCCCAGTACCCTCTAGACACTGTTCCAGCAGTTTCTTTGCAGCTCCTGGGCCTCCTAGGAGCCCTGTGAGCTTGCACGCTAGGGAGCTTTCCAAGGTAGGATCAAGAGGATGTACGGTAGCAGCAGAAGGCCATGGGTTGTGCTTCATTTGAGTGTGGCAAGACTGAAATAAAAAAGTGCCCGGAACCATTTAGAGAAATTAGGGGGGGCAAAGGCATGGGTCACCACCTGTGGGCCTCTTTCACAGTTGGTAGAATGGTAGAATAGGTGCTTGATTGGGCTTGGCCTGTGTGCGCAGAACACAGGACTAAGTGGCCTGGGAAGACACAAAGGGAGTAGAAAATCTGGGCCCTGCTGCAGCTCTTTTAAGAGAACTGGTTCCTGATGAAACCACCAGCCCTTAAATATTGAAATCTTAATGCCGTCTTTTTAAAGTAGTCACCTGAATGATACATGCACTAATTTCAGCAGTGCTGCCAATGCTCATTTGCAAAGAGCCCTTTGAAAAATTACTTTCAGAATGATTTTGAGGCACATGGGAGAACCTGACTCCAGAGCAGGCCAGAGTTTTATTACTCAGTTTAGTCACCTGCCGGCTCTTGGCCGTGCACTAATTTGAACTGTTTCCGATAATCAATGCTGACGTTCAAGGACAAAGCTTTTCTGTCATCGTGGGTATTGAAAAAAGTACGTTACGCAGCATTAAGGCAATTCCTAAGCTTGTCTTTTTATCCTCCATAGTGACCAGCTTATCAGCCTGCTCATCGTGGATGTTCAACAAAAATTTATTGACTTTAATTGAAAAGGAAAACAAACAAACAAACAAAAGTTCCACACACTGGCAGTATTGCTGGAATAATATAGCATCTTAAGGCACATACTCTCCATCAACAAGCTTTGAAATTGATATTCATAATTTTATTAAATCAATTATTTGATATCTCCCTGAAACACTTATCTAGTTATAACTGTGTATGATTGAAATGAGTCGAAAAGTCATTAAATCTGCCATACCATGTATCAGTTTCCCTGAGTTTCTTTGTTTTGCTTGGGAGTTGCCCTCTTGGCTCACAAAATGATCTAGAAGAATAACGGTGGTGATGACATTTCTTGAGTGCTAACTCCATTTTAAACGTTCTAATTACATTTCGTGTGTTGTCTTATTTAATCCTCACACCCTCCCCGTAAGAAAAAAAACATCATTATTCTTATATTTCCATCCTGGAGGTGAGAAAACTGAGACTCAGGGAATCACAAAATTCTGTGATTGATAAAGGTGACTCGTTACTCAGGAAGAGCCCCAGCCTTCTTTATTCTCCTTTCCGCTCTTGCAGTGATATATTCAGTAGGTGCTCTGTTAAAATATAAAAGTTTAGTGTTTTGTTGTATTTTTCACAACTGATTCATCTTTTTCATATTAAATGAAAGTGATCCGAAGAAGTCAGAAAACTTCAAAGCACCAAAAAATTGATGCTTTGGTGCATGTCATTGCAGATATTCAGATTTTGTTCCTATTTCATAGCCCCATGGCACTCACTGCACTTGAACTCATTTCCATGGAGGCTTTTTGTGAAGATACCGGCACGTATGAATGACTACTTTCTTTCACAGTCACTTAATGCTGTAGTCAGAGTAACTCCCTCTACGTACACACTAGATCTGTTTTGCTTTTCTGTGATTTTATGACCAGGGTGGTGTTTTCCCTTAAGACAGTTGGGTATTTCCTTTTGGCTTAAACATCCTTCATCATTTTCCTTTCTGCCATGAAGGTAGGAAGGGAAGGAAAGAAGAGAAACACATTTTTCATGGGTATCTATGATGGGCTATCATTTGTGTTCAGCACTGAATATAGATTTGCTAATTTCATCTATAAACACTGTATTAAAGTTCCTTGTTGCATAGATAAGGATGCTGGGCCTCTAAGAAGGGACTAGGAATGCACAGCCAGTCTGTGACAGAGCTAGGATTGGACTCCAAAATTATGACTCCAAAGGCCATGCAGTTCCCCTGTATCATGTGACCAGAACTCCTGCATCTCTACTGATGGGCCAGCAGCTGGTATATCTGCCCAGCTCTGCTAAGGAAAGGTCATTCAACTCCTGCCTAGGCTTAACTTACCCCAGCTACTCACACAGATGAATGTCAGTGTAGATTCAGCGTTCCTTCTGAGCCCTGGGACAACCAACCCTGGAGCATAGTAGCGACCCTCTCTGGCCAAACAGGGAGATTCTTGAATTGTTCGTGGCTGCCTGAGTGCAAGATGGTAAAGAAGGTTAAAGGCAAATTTCAGAGCATGGGGTCAGAATCCCCAGTGGTTACTTTAACAATGTTCAGACAGTCTATGTAGTCTTGTCCTATACAAAAGAAGTTGAGTGTAGTGATCCTAAATATTTTCCCTGGTGTCTGTGAACCTGAGGCTACATCTTGCTGCAGAATCCTTTCCTTTGTTTTAAGTAGACTTTCGTGGTATGTGATGCTGTACCGACGTTTCAGAGCTCTCTCCTCTGACGCATCCTATCCCTCAGTCTACTTCATCAGTAGCAGAGGCATCTGCTTCATGACCTTGGTCCCCTCCCAGAAGAAGAGGAAGCTCCCCTGCTAGGGATGGTTTTCACCTCCATGTCCGTCATAGCTCAGATCCTGCCTGCAGGTAATGATGCACAATTGATAAATTTCTAGCCATTAAAATAGAGAAGTTCTTTCTTATATCTCACTGTGATTTTTTCTATTTCTACATCTCTCGGCTAATTTTAATAAATATGGGTAGGAGAACTTGAAGAAAATGGAATTTCCCTGCCTAGTGCTCTCTTCCTGAAATTATAGTTTTGCTTCTTTGAGTTAAACCACTTTTTAAATCATGGGTAAATGTTTGCAAATCTGCTCAACCTTTTAAAACAGCATACGCTCACTTAAAACACAAACCTCGAGAAACTTCTTGATGAAAAGAGAAGTATCTGGAAGCCTTGCATTGTATATACTCTTATCAAATCCAAATCGAACTGCCACCCTTTTAATAAATGCCCACCGGGGCTTCCCTGGTGGCGCAGTGGTTTAGAGTCCGCCTGCCGATGCAGGGGACACGGGTTCGTGCCCCGGTCCGGGAAGATCCCACATGCCGCGGAGCGGCTGGGCCCGTGAGCCATGGCCGCTGAGCCTGCGCGTCCGGAGCCTGTGCTCCGCAACGGGAGAGGCCACAACAGTGAGAGGCCCGCGTACCGCAAAAAAATAAAAAAATAAATAAATGCCCACCCAGACATTGTGAGTTCACACCAACTTGACTTTAGCATCTTGAACGTCAACATGTATTCCAATCTCAGCCCTACAGAGAAGGCAAATTTTGGTATCAAGCTCTGGGATCAGGTTCTGTGTCTTCCCTTGCCACTTGTGAAACTTTGGGCAAGTCCCTTGGCTTTATCTGAGTCTCAGTGTCCTCAACTGTAAAATGAGGGTAATCGCACCCTTTCTTACGATTACAAGAGATTAGTAAGGCACTGTGTGGGGTAGCGCTTTACAAACACTAGCCAGAAGTCAGAAGTTTTCATGACAGCATTTGAAAACATTCCCTTCAGCCACATCAGCAAGTTGCAGAACACCGTGGGATGCATCTAGGTGTGGATCACTCTGCCACGGTTTGAATCGCCTGCTTAGCCTCTTACAGGCTGTGTGATCTTTGGGTGAGTATGAAACCTCTCTGGGCTTCATTTCTCTCATTTTTAAAATGGGAGTGACAGTAGTGGTCCTAAATTCTTGGAGTTGTTTTAGAGAATTCACTGAAGTTGGTTAGCACAAGGGTACCTGCTCACTCAGTATTAATGTTAATACTGCTTTGCTTCGGGTAGCAGACAGTCACCAAATGTTCATTAACCTCTTAAGGTTTCATTCCACCCATCAGATTTTAACCAGCTGTTGCTATTAGCTGTCTTGTGTTTTGTTTATAGTCCTTTTACAAAGGATAGTTTAGGTTTTCTAAATATGTACATATGTATACGTACAAACACACACATATATTTTGTGCAGCTCCTTCTTTATAGTCTTGCATAGTGGAGATGTGTTGTGATAATTGGTGAGGTTTTTTTTTTTTCCGGAGCGCTTCTTCTAGAATCCTTCTTTGTTTCACTCTTGTAGTTGAGAGAGTTTAATAATTCCATGCTAGCCTCAGCGCCGCGTGGATGTCAAGCTGCCCGGGGAACCGAAGCTGAGTTATCCCTTGGCTGTGATGAGTGTCTCTGTCCGTTTAAGGTCCACTTATCGCCTTGAGCTCTCGGCTTAGCGAGAGAAGAGTTGTTACACTTGGAGGGAAGTTTCCTGTGTCATAAGCGGAGGTAGAGGAGCATGTGTGAAACCAGCTGCCATGAAATTGAATTACGGGTGTATTCTTGCAGCCTTAAATGGCTCCATTTTACCATGGGTGTCTCTATTTGTTTGGAACAAATAACTGCAATTTACTAGGATGCTAAAAGATGACGGTGTAAGCAGTCAGAGGTGGTTTAAGGTTTCCATAATGATGGAAAATTACTCCTATCCATTTCAAGTACAGTTGCTCTCCCCAGCCACCACATTTAAATGTGAAGAGAGGAAATACCTCCCTTTTTAATACTCTTCTCTCGGCACAGTGCTCTTTGAAGGTGCTCCATGTTCCTTTAATGCTCTTAACCACACACCAAATCACTTTTATTTATTAACCTCTGGAATATGTTCAGTAATGACTTCTGAGGCGGCCAGGAGTGAATGGACAATTTGCTTTCACTGACTGCCTTGATCTCCTTAACCCATTTCCTCTTAATTTGGTGGAGATGGTGTGGAGCTTCTGGAAATAGGAGTCACAGAGATCCTTTAAGGAGGAAAGCTCCCAGACACCTTGTTTCTTCTTTATAAATGAACATTGTTGGAAGTGATTTCTGTGTCTCACCTTCTTCCTTCAATGTATTGTAGCTTTCCAAGGAGCATTCTTGTTTTCTTTTCAAGAAGGAATGTAAATAATTATAAAGTTTTTTGGTTTTTTTCCCCTGGGACTATTCACAAACAGATAAGCTGCTTCAGCCTGTGGTTGGGATGCGATGGTGATGGTGGTCGCCGTTTTTATGTGAAACAGGGGTTCAAGTGATCATCATTTTGTCAGAGCCAAGCCAAGGTAGCGTAGGATCAAAATGTGTATTTTCGGGCTTCCCTGGTGGCGCAGTGGTTGAGAGTCCGCCTGCCGATGCAGGGGACACGGGTTCGTGCCCCGGTCCGGGAAGATCCCACATGCCGCGGAGCGGCTGGGCCCGTGAGCCATGGCCGCTGAGCCTGCGCATCCAGAGCCTGTGCTCCGCAACGGGAGAGGCCACAACAGTGAGAGGCCCGCATACCGCAAAAAAAAAAAAAAAAGAAAAAGTGTATTTTCTGTGGATGTTCTAAATTTAAAAATAAATTGCTTAGTTTCCTAAATGATAACTTTCTAATATTTGAGACATTTCTCATGAAAGGAAACTTGGAATTAGGTGGGAGATTTGCTTATATGTTGCACATGGCACATTGGTAGTTTCAGGCTCCACTCCTCATAGTTATGGTTTTAGTCATTTATTACTATACAAATATAAATTAATAATTTTGGGAGGTAAAATTCCTATAATGAACAGAGGAATTTTACACTTCAATCCCCACCCTTCAACCTGTTCCTTGCCCCATTAATACTAGTTAGGTGTGTGTGTCTTGCAGATGTTTTGGCATGAATGCACATGTATAAATTGGGGCAGAGAACAATATATATGTTTTGCTTTGTGATTATTTTAAGTAAATGGGATCATATTTTATTATTATTTCTGTGGTTTTTGCTTTATTTTTCACTTAACACTCTACTGTGTAGATTGTCCACATCAATACACGTAGATCTAGGTCATTCTTTTTAAGTGCTGATTGGTATTCCATGATAATGGATGTACTACAACTTATTTAACGTATTGATGGACATTCAAATTGCACTATTTAGCTTTTACGAAAAAGCTGTAGCTGTGCACATCTGTGTCTAATGTCTTTTTATGCATACATGTGCTAGATCTCAGGATAGACATCTAGTTTTTATTGCAACCTTACATTATTAGAACCTCTTGACTGGTCATCCTAATGATGGACTGAAGATGGTTTATGTAGAGACTGCTAACTGATACAGATTTGCAAGAGCGTGTGAATTTCGGCCCATGGAGTTGTGTTGGGCAAAATTGATAAACCAGAATTAAAACCTAATGGTGATGTGTGTTTGTTTGCCTGTAAGAAACCCCGCAGAGGTGAACATGCATACTTCAAGATGGTGTTTTGCTGAAAGCCTCCTTTCGGTTTTAAGGTTCGTTGGATTCGCTGTCAAAATAACCACTCGTTTCACACAAATAAACAGCTTTAATCAATTCTTTAATGAAAGGTGATTTAACTTAATTTTAATATATAGTCATTAGAAGGAAAGGAATAAGAATATTAGAGAAACAAAACAGGGTATACATCACCAAATTGGGCTGACACCTACTTCCAGATCCAGACAGCAGCTGGGAAGTCCTGAGTGACAGCACTCTGGAGCCCCAGTTGGGAAGGGTCCCGGGCGGTGCATCCATCCCACGGGTGAGACTTCAGGTTGGAGTTCTGGCTTCCGTTTATAATTCCAGGCCGTAAAAGGATATCATCAGTCTGCGTGCTGAAATGCAGCTCTGGATTTATTTTAACAATGCTATTGGTTTCACCATGTGGGTCGCAAGATTTTCCAGACCCTGGGGGACCGGCCAGGTCCCCAGGGCTCAAGAAATTCCAAGACCCACTCCCTTTCTGATCATAAGTGCTACTTTACTTGCTAGCAGCAATTGTTAGGTGTGCAAGCAGGTACGCCATCCAGGCAGAGTCACAGGTTAGTCAGAGGCCTGCTTCTGTCTCTGAAGCCTGAAGAAGATTACTTTATTAATTTTCCCAACAGATGGAGAGAACTGTGACATTTTTTTTAAGTAAATTAAAGAATTCATGGTAATCAACTTTTGGATCATCTCCCATAAAAGTGAAAATGAATGTGTTCAAGAATGGCCAAGGGATATTGAGTTTGGATTGTTTCACTGTACTGTGCAGAAGACATGTGGGGTGAGGATAGCACACATGGTGTATGGGATGATATTTGGAGTCAGACCAGCCTGGGTTTGAACCCTGGGCTTCTGACATCGGAGCCTTTGAGATCTCCGGTAGTGGGCTGTTCCTAAGCTTCCTTACAGCAAGGTTGACCATAACATATCTCTTGGAGTGGTCATGAGGATGAAAGGAGCTAGTGTGTGTAAGATGTCTAGATCAGCACCTGCCACCCAGTGGTCCATCAAGAGTGCATTGTTTAGAAAGTATTATTACTCTCAACAGTATCATTCACTATCTTTATGACCACCAAGTTTACTTATAATCTCACTAAGCCTGCTATTTGCTCCATAAAAGAGGAAGCCAAATAGGATAATCTCAAAGATCCTTTGCAGTATTTTCATTTCAACAAGTGGTTCTTCCTTTTCAAAAATGAAAGTTTGTGCATTGTCTTTGTAAGCCTTTTAGTTAACAGGACACATGAGCACACACACATATACAGTATATAGATTTGGTGGACAACACCACAGGACACAGACTCTTCCCAGGCAGAGCCTCAAAACAGTCGAGGAGTGTCAGTCCCAATCTAGAGCAATGCAGGTGTGAAAGATCTCCTTCACCTAAGACAAGAGTTGATCCACAGAAAGAGCCTTCCCATTCTGCTCTCCTAGGCTTCACTGCATTCTGTCCATCCACTGACTTATCCTCTGTCAGGATGAACACATTATTCCATGATGTGGCTGTACCGCAATTTATTTAGCATATCTGTGGACATTTAAATTGCGTTATTTTGCTTTTACAGAAGGTGTGTTGCTGTGAACATCTGTGTATATGTCTTTATATACATGTGTGTGCTACATCTCCAAGGTAGATGGAATGACCTCTTGCCCTCAGGCTCTGTCTCTCCCACTGGGTGTTGCTTGTGCAATAACCATTACTCACTATTTAGCTGTTTTAACAACAGCTAAACCACTATCATTTATTAAGGCATTTATATGCTAAACATTTTACATGCATTAATTTGTTCATTCAGTAGTTGATAAATATTTATTGAATATGATTTATGTGCTAAACACTATTCTGAGTGCTGGAGTAACAGCAATAAACTCAGTTTCTGGTCTCATGGAAGATTCATTTTAGTGGAGAGTCTCAGACAACAAGTAGAGAAACAAAAACTGATATATTTTTTTTCTTCATACAAATTTATATGAAGAAAAATAAAGTGGATAATGATGAGGGATGCTAATTACATAGTTTTCAGCTAGGGCCTGCCTCTCTGAGGACTATTGCTTGAGCAATGATTTGAATATGTGTGAATATATCACAGATTTTATCATATATGTTGACACAGATGTTGCGTATGTGTGTGTATATCACTGCAATGTAATCATTACTCTCCCCATTTTACAGATGTGTAAACTGACACATGGTTTAGTATGCATTAGAAATGCTTTTCAGTAGCGAGTAACAGAACAGCCATCTAACAGTCACCTAAACAAATAGATGATTTTTTTCTAAAGTGAGAAGAAGTCTGGGGAAGTCGGCAGCTCCTGACTCTGATTAAGCAACTAGGTGATGTTAAGGCACTCATCTCTGTGATATTCTCAGCCTTCTCCTCTTAGACTTAACATGGCTTTTGCAGGAGGCATGTCTGCATTCCAGGTAGGAGCAAGGAAGGAGGAGAGGCACCTGTTCCATCCCATCTATCTCTTATCAGGGAAGAAAGTAGCCTCGACAGATTGCCTCTGTAGTCTTGTTGGGAAGATCAGTGTCCCCTGGCCATGCCTTTCTGTGAGGAAGACTGAGGAAGTGGGTATTTAGTTTTTGCCTTTTCTGTAGAGGAAGAAAGTAAGGGAGAAAGTGGACATGAGTGTTGGCTTGCTGTTGGCTTTGCCATGAGTTACGAACCCAACAGCCCATGTAAGCTGGGTCTATCTGGCAGCAAAGTTCTACTCTTCTAGTCTGTCTTTAGCGGATTCGTTTTGGATAGTTGTCGTCTCTTACAGGATCTGGAGGAGGTGACTAATGTCAGGACAGCTCCTACTAAAATTATAGCACCCCAACATGGGAGGTTACAACAAAGTTTTGAATGAGGTATGACTAATATGGGTAATATCACTCTCTGCTCTTTTAAGTGTAATGCCCAGACATTGGAATTTTTCTGGCCCATCTTTTCCTCTGATCAACCTATTGTTTCATAAGAGTTTGCCTATGATTGATGGATGATGTTGCAAATCCGGAGACCACAAGCATGCTTGCAGATGCAATTTAGATACTGGGTCACAGGGACAGTACTAAAGTAAGTGATGTATCTTTTGAAGAAACACTCATATAGTATTACTTGGGAGTTGTCCACAGTTAAAGAATTCATCATACCCATTGAGTGTCCTTCAATTTACAGCTGTTTGTACCTATACGGACTCATTGGCTTTACACCACTATCCTAAGAAGTGATGCAGGAATCATTATTGCCCTCTTATATGGCTAAACTGACACCTAGAAGAAATGAAAAGACTTAAAATATTAAAACAAACATAATGTTTTCTCATCAGGTGTTCCTCAGTCTTACAGAAAAAACCCACTCTGTTAAAGTAGATTCAATTAAACCCCTTCAAACAGATGACTGCCTTGAATTCTGAACTGTCATTAGTTAGATACAGAATGATCATTCCTAGAATACACGTCTATTCACTTGCTCTAGTATATTCTAGAAGCCTTTCAAAGTGAAATGATTAAATCATCAAATCTTTAAAAAATAGTTTCTGGCCATTTTCTAACTGAAGGAGAGAACAATACATGCTAATTGTCAAAGGGACAAACAATATGAAATGTTTCCACAGTGAAATTTTTCTTTAGTCACAACCTTATCTTTATCTTTAAGATAAACACCATTAGCAGATTAGTTTATATCCTTTCAGACATTTTTCAATAACCATTTGCAGTGGTTATTATTTTGTAATAATTATTATTATCACTACTAATGGAATATAATAGTGTTTTACTTTTGTTGCCTAAACTATATTATGAACAGTATGTTATGGTCTTTCCATACCAGTGTATCTACATCTACCTAATTATTTTTAATGGCTACATAGTAGTTTATTTAAGGATGGATTATGATTATTGCATCCCATCCCCTAATAGTAGCCATTTCGTTTTTTCCCAAAATTTTAATATCCTATTAAGCATTATTGAAAATATATATGTATCTTTAAGCAGATATCTAGTATTTTCATAGCAAAACTACCCAGAAATGATGTTGATTTGTTAGAAGGTAGGTGTGTTTAAGATTTTATAGATATTACAAAATTACCCTCCACAGTAGTGTAAAAGGTGCCTATTTCCCTACATTCTTACCAGCACAAGGTATTGTGCATTTTTAGTCATTGTTAATCTGAAAGTTAAAACAATTACATGTCTGTTTTACTTTTCATTTATTTTGCATTTCCTTAATTAACGGTGATCTCAATTATATTTTCACATGATTGTTTGTCACTAATGCTTTTGTCATTACATCTTTGTGCTCTTTGATCATTTTTTAATTCGGTTGTTTTGTTTTTTGATGAAATTCTTTAGATTTTATAAATATTTACCCTATGTATGTTACATATGTTGTCAATCCTTTTTCCCTCACTCTTAACTTGTGTTTATGGTATCTTTTGCCATACCAATTTAAACTGTTTTATATATTCAAATGTGTCAGTCTTCTTTCTTAGTTTATGAACTTATTGCAATGAAAAGTCAGAAACTGATTATACAGTAGTTCAAGTTGGAAATCCACTCAGGGTGGAGCTTTGGCAATATGGGAGTTCTCGGACTTGAGTAGTTATCATTCTTTTTTTTAATATAAATTTATTTATTTGTTTATTTATTTATTTTGGGCTGCGTTGGGTCTTTGTTGCTGCGTGTGGGCTTTCTCTACTTGTGGCGAGTGGGGGGCTTCTCTTGTTGCGGAGCACAGGCTCTAGGCACACGGGCTTCAGTAGTTGTGGCTCGTTGGCTCAGTAGTTGTGGCTTGCGGGCTCTAGAGCGCAGGCTCAGTAGTTGTGGCGCACGGGCTTAGTTGCTCTCCAGCATGTGGGATCTTCCTGGACCAGGGCTCAAATCCGTGTCCCCTGCTCTGGCAGGAGGATTCTCAACCACTGCACCAGCAGGGAAGTCCCGGAGTAATTATCATTCTATGGGTGATATTTACTCACACCCATTTGCAGTGTAGTCCAAACCAGAATTTAATAAACCATAGCATATTTGCACAGACTTTCTCATTTTCTAACCATTTAAAATTAGCTCTGAAAGATGAATGACTCATTTTTTAATACAGTCCCCTTTGAATTTAGCTCTACTCTGAGAAGGGGAGAGTCAGGGGCTCAGTTACAAAAGAACAGGAGTAACTTAAATTCTTAGAAAGTTTCATGCTTTTGTTTTGCTCCAATGTTCTCTCTAATGTATGAAATTGTAGGCTCAACCCAAACTTGTAAATGGTGATGGGTTTTCCAAATGAAAGTGATCTGAATAAAAATGATCAGGTGAGAGAAGAAAGAAAAGCCATGGTGTTTGGCCATTCGACTAAATCTGCAAGTTAGTGAGACAGTATGAGTATAAATGACACATGGAAGAAAATGTACAGAATCTGTACCTGAGTATTCTCTGATTATGAGTGTGGAGTTTGAAATCTGGCCGGCCTGGCCTTGAATTCTGACTTCTCCACTTAATAATTATGTGAGACCAGTTGCTTAACTTTTCAAAGCCTTAGTTTTCTTACCTATAAGAGAGGGGGGTAGTGCCTGCAACTGCCGTTACCTAAAGATCACTTATTTTCTCATTTCTGACGTTCACTTCACTGTTGATTCTGAAGTGTGGGTGATCTGTTTTAACGTCAGTACACTCTGGCCCCAGGTGCGGGCACTATTTAAAAATCATAGCAGATGAAAGTGAGGGAGGTGAATAAAAACTGAGTAAAACTGCCATTAATTTGATATTTTATAAGCAAGTTCTCTCTGGCAGTCAATTCACGCTGTCTGTTAAAGTAGCCCAACTTTTCATTTTTATTTTATTTTTTACATCTCAGTCTTTCATGACTTAAAACTGGTGACATCTGAATATTTCTCAAGCAGTTACTACATATTTATGAAGAACAGTTAACCTGTGGAAAAGTCGAGAGAGAGAAATCATAAAATTTTAGAGCTGAGGGATTTCGGGCTCATGTATAGTGGAGGAAATTGAGACTTAGGCAAGTTTTGTTACTTGCCCAGCAACAAATATTAGTCATCATGATAAAAAGCAACCACTACAAAATTGTAATGCAGCAATGTGGGTCTTGGGCTGGTTCTGTTGTATCCCGTGTAAGGGTGAGGTACGGGTGCAAGGTGACTTTCTCATCGTCACATTCGCCTTCTCCAGGGTGTCAAGGGCCATCTAGATGTCCAGGAAAGCTGTTTTCCCAGGTCATGAAACATGAGGTATCCATCAGTGTCCAGGGCATGGATAGGTGTGGCTCTCCCTGGACAGATAGCAGCACTGAGAATGTTGTCGAACCCAGTTCGTGTGCCAAACAGACTGACACGTCATAGTTTGGAGCAGAGAAAGGCTTATTGCAAGGAGAATGGGGCTGTTCATGCTCAAAAGACCTGAACTCCTCGATGGTCTTCCAGGAAGAGTTTTCATAGGCAACCTTTGCGGGTAGGGCTGCAGGGTGTAAGACCTTCCTCTGATGGTTGGTGGGAAGGTAACCGGGTGGTGTCTCAGGAATCTCAGTCATCAGCCTTCTGGTTCCAACCAGTCTGGGGTCCACTGCTTGTGCTCAGCCTGGAGTTACCATCCCCCACCTGGGTTGGGGTGTTAGTTCCTGCAAAATAGCTCAGAGATACGTATGCACATCCCCCGAGGAGGAACCAGGCCCAGGCCCACGTCACCGCACTCTTGTTTCTTTCTGTATTCCCTCACCCCCCTAATTAGTAACTGTTTGAATCTGCCCTTTGGAAGTCACGGAAGGTCTGGGAGGCTGAAACCTTTTTCCTACAAACAAGAAATGGGGAACACAGAAAGGCTTTAGTACTTGGGAGGGCCCCTCAGGGTCCTGCTAGGTTTCAAGTGCACAGTGTGCTGGTGGTAGGTGTGGAGTTCCCTGCTGGACAGAGCCTGCACGGTCAGCTATTGGCAGCCTCAGTGGGATGATAAGCACTGTTCATGTAAACACCGTAAATGGGGTGTAGGAGCTTGCCTCATTCCCAGGGTTGTGGAAGATGGATAGTGGACCCTGACGGGATGCCCCACAGAAGATGAGGTGGCCTTGTCTGCCTTTGACGGGCCCTCCAGGTCTGCCCCTCGTCTCAGGGACCCCTCTGACCTCTGATCCTCTTGGCAGCACTCTTTTTTTTTTGTTTGTTTTTGTTTTTGTTTTTGCGGTACGCAGGCCTCTCACTGTTGTGGCCTCTCCCGTTGCGGAGCACAGGCTCCGGACGCGCAGGCTCAGCGGCCATGGCTCACGGGCCCAGCCGCTCCACGGCATGTGGGATCTTCCCGGACGGGGGCACGAGCCCGTGTCCCCTGCATCGGCAGGCGGACTCTCAACCACTGCGCCACCAGGGAAGCCCTCTTTGCAGCACTCTTAGCCCTCCTTTTCCCCTCAGCCCAGGACATTTGCTCTAGACCAGGTATAAAAACTTTCCACCATCACATCTTTCCCCCAAATCTATTCTGTTTGCCAGTGAGGCCACATTTATTCCCCGAGGCTGGTAATTAGCTCTTCTGCATCATCCGTCCTGGAGGATATGACTGCAGAGGGCCCCTCTGACGAGTGAAGAGCGGCTGAGAGAGAAGGAAACCCTTAGAACAAAACCAAAAACATGCCTGTTATATTTCAACAATATTATCCTGCCCTTGTCCACATGGATATCACCATCAGCACCATCACCACGGCCACCATCAAGCAAGTACATTTATTGACGGCTTATTGGGAAACTGCCAGCACACATCATAAATATATCATGTCATTTTATTGCACAGATTCCTTATAGTGTTAGTCCTATTATTTTCTCCATTTTGTAAGTGAGAAAACTGAGTCTCATAGGGATTAAATAATTGCCTAACACTGTGGTTCTCAACCAAGTGCTATTTTGTCCCTAGGGGACATTTGGCAATGTCCGGAGACATTTTTGTTTTCTTAAAATTTATTTATTATTTCTTTATTGGCTGCCTTGGGGCTTTGTTGCTGTGCGCGAGCTCTCTCTAGTTGCGGCGAGCAGGGGCTGCTCTTCCTTGCGGTGCACGGGCTTCTTACGGCGGTGGCTTCTCTTGTTGTGGAGCACGGGCTCTAGGCGTGTGGGCTTCGGTAGTTGTGGCGCATGGGCTCAGTAGTTGTGGCTCGCGGGCTCTAGAGCGCAGGCTCAGTCGTTGTGGCGCACGGGTTTAGTTGCTCCGCGCGCGGCATGTGGGATCTTCCCGGACCAGGGCTCGAACCCGTGTCCCCTGCATTGGCAGGCGGATCCTTAACCATTGCACCACTGGGGAAGCCCCTGAGACATTTTTGATCGTCATGCACAGGAGCCTACACATCCTACAATGTACATGTATCCCCCACAACAAAGAATCTTCTGGACCAAAATGTCATTAATGCCCAGGTTAAGAAATTTTGCTGTGACATGATACATTAGCAAGTTGAAGAGCATTTTATCATGAATGGGTATTGAATATGTGTCAAACGCTTGTAATATATTCAGATAATTGTGTTATTTCCTTATTAATCTGTGTTACGATAAATTCTAGCAATAGATTTTCAAATGTTAAAACCATTCGTTCTTCCTGGGAAAAAAATCTGCTTAGTCCCAGTAGGATACCATTTATATGAAAATTTTAAGCATACCAAACAATACTACATATTATGATGAACATATACATATGTTGTAAAAGTATTTTAAGAACCTGTAGGAGAGAGATACACACCAATTTCAGAATAACGGTTATTTCCGTGAAGGGAAGAAATGGAAGTCCATGGAGAGAGTTCTTTAACAGGGTCTCGCACCACTTTATTTCTTTAAAGGTAGGTGTGATGCATAATGAAAACATTTGTTAAATTTGAGAGTGTGTACGGGGTGCCTGATACATTATTTTCCATATTTTTGGACATTTGAAAAAGTTTAGATTTGGAAAAAGAAATAAAAAAACAAACATAGGCCTAAAGAGAAATTTTAAAATTTCTTTTATTAATTATCAATACAAAGAAAATAGAGCTAAAATGATATAATGGCTAAATAGTACATAGCTAAAATTCCAGATCTGGGATTTAGAGTGAGGTATAACTGCTTCTAGAGCCCAGGCTCTTAACTAACACACCTTGTTACTTCTTCCACACGAGCCAAGGCAGGAAGAGGTAATAGTGACGGGAGCTTATGGGGTGCCAGACGCTGACCTCAGCAGCTGACGTGTATTAACTCATTTACCCTTCCCAGTGATGCCAGGCAGTAATTACTCTCATTTTCTTCGTGTTGTAGATGAAGGCATTGAGGGGTATGCAGAGCACGTGTCATTTGGAATCTGTTCTCTTAGTGTCTGTCAGCTGCCCCTCCTCCCCAGAGGAGAGACCATGAATGAGGGTTCACAAGGGAAAAGCAACGCGTCCATTCCCTGGGCATCACCCTTGACACCACCTTCTTCCTCATCCCATATTTTCATCAATTACCAAATTCTCCTAAATCCCCAAACTGCACGCTTCTTCCCACCTCCACTGCCCGCCACTGTCCTCTCAGTTACTCTTGTCTTCCACCTGCCATAGCCTCTTGAAAGCTCTCCCTGCTGCCCCTACTTTCATCTTCTACATCTGAGCAGAGGGATTGACATGCAGATTGCATCCCATAATTCCCCTTCCCAGGGCTTCACATGGTTCTTAAAATAAGAAGAGAATCTTTAGTGTGAAGATCAGGCATGATCTAGGATATCAGCCTCCTTTCTTACCAGTCTCTCCTTAGCTTTCCAGCCACTTGGTCAAGCACCTTTGCACCTGGGGTGTTGGCACACACTGCTTCCTGTGCAGGGAACACCTTAGCATCACCCCAACCCCACGTTCACCCACATCTCACACTCTTAGCCAAGTTGTTGACTCCTGCCCACTGTGGAGTGTTTACATCAAATATTACTCCCTCAGAGACTTTCCTGTCTCTTCTATACTTAGGTAGATCCACTGCTATATACCCCTCATAGAACTCCATAATCACTCTTTTATTTAAATTGAAGTATAGTTGATTTACAATATTATGTTAATTTTGGGTATACAGCATAGTGAGTCAGTGTTTCTGCAGATTGTACTCCATTATAGGTAATGGGTCTAATTCCCTGTGCCATACACTATATCCATGTTGCTTATGTCTTTTATACATAGTAGTTTGTATCTGTTAATCCCATACCCCTAATTTGTCCCTCTCTCCCTCTGTCCCACTTCTCTCTCCCTGTTGGTAACCACAGGTTTGTTTTCTATATCTGTGACTCTGTTTCTGTTTTGCATGTACACTCATTTGTATTATTTTTTAGATTTCACATATAGCTGATATCATCTAGTGTTTGTCTTGCTCTGTCTGACTTATTTCACTAAGCATAATATTCTCTATAGTACTCACAAGTTTAATTAAACAGTTAACTAATTATTTTAAAGCTTGCTGAAATATAAACACCATAATGACTGCCAAGCCTGTTTTCTCTATGGCTGTATCTTCAGGGTGTAGTAAAGTGTCTGATGGGTAATGGGTGTTCAATAAATGTATATTGAATAAATGAAGGAATAAATGAATGAGTGAATAAGTGAATGCATTTTTCTCTATTGATGTGGTGACTGGACAGGAAGAGAGCTCAGCTAGTCCACCAACTGTGGCCTTATTTTGTCTCTTCCCTATGTCATGTTGCCTGGATCTGAAGGGCAAAAAGTTCACCCAGAGTGGCCACCAGAAAGAAAGGGAAATGTCAGGTTACTATTATGAGTCAAGGTGTGGAGGCCAAAAGACCAGGAAACCAAGGAAGTAAAGAGTGAAGAGCTGAAGGTCGTGGTGGATGTTTTCATGGGGTGAGGGGCAGCTCCATATAAGTGGTCGGAATACGTACATCTATGAAAGGACCAGAATGTGGCATAGTTCATTTGTATTTGGGGGTTCCAATTGTGGTTTCACTTGTCAAAAGATTAGTTTCAAAACACTATTATGCATAACAATCACATTGGGCTTCCTAAAAACGCAGATTCCAGAGCATCTCTAGAAAACAATTCTGAATCAGTAAGTTCACCTACTGGTGTCCTACATCAAAATATTGTAGTGTCTGCATCAAAATAGTAAATAAGAGAGTGGGGGTACGGTGGGACACTGGAGGAAAGGAAAAACAATTTTAAAAATCCCTGGCCAATTACAACATTTTGATTTAATGAAGACACAAGTCATGGTGTATGTCTTCATGACATTATGGCAACTGTGATACTGGGTTCCCTTTAAGCAAGAAGGATGATGCAGAGTTATTACACGGATGAAATGGGCTAAATAATCTGTAGTACATGGTGGATTCTGCTTTTAACTCATACATGACAAAGATTCGTGTTGATTTTGCTTCCCTTATCTAGACTCAGCCTTCACCAGGTATAAATATCAACCCAGCCCTTTCATGCCTACGCCTTCTTAATTGAGCTCTAAAACAATACACATTGTTAGTCCTCAACCCTATAAATACAAGCATTTCATGTTATTTTTACAAAATTCATCTTCAGGAGCAGAACTATTTCTTTGGAGAGAATGGGGCAGGGGGGCGTTGGAGTTAAAAAAAAAAGAAGAGTCAAAGTGGAAAGTGTTGGAGCTACAAAGCTGCCTTTAAAAGAGTATTTACAGCAAGGAAATCTCTATTTAAAGATCTGGTTAAAAAATCGGCCTCTCGGATGACCGATTAGATCATAAAGCTGGCCTCGTCCTGATTTCATTATCATGTAGCACAGTGTGTCTTCTTGGGGACTTGTATTTTCTTAGTCGTGCAGCGCTTCACAGCTGGGCGGAAAATACTGCTACATTATTTGTGAATGCAGAAAACTTGCGATTCCATGCTCTCCTAGGATTTTAACTCTCTTGCCTGCACAGATTGACAGCAACAGATGGTCCACATTGGATCACTGCAGCTACATTGGATATTAAGGGTCAAACTCTTTGGAATAACAACTAGTGCGTTACGTTTTGTAGACAAGTTTCTAATGGATGGATGTACAGCTGTGGGGGAAAAAAGGCTCCAAGTTCTATAGTAGAGCTATAAGCTTCTTTTTCTAATTTTTGTTTTATATTGGAGTAAAGTTGATTAACAATGTTGTGTTAGTTTCAGGTGTACAGCAAAATGATTCGGTCATACATCTACATGTATCTATCCTTTTCAAATTCTTTTCCCATTTAGGTTATTACAGGATATTGAGCAGAGTTCCCTGTGCTATCGAGTAGGTCCTAGTTGGTTATCTGTTTTACATATAGTAGTGTGTACATGTCAATCCCACTCCCAATTTATCCCTACCCACCACCTTTCACCTTTGGTAACCATAAGTTTGTTTTCTAAGTTTGTGAGTCTGTTTCTGTTTTGTAAATGAGTTCATTTGTATCATTTTTTTTAGATTCCACATATAAGTGATATCATATGATATTTGTCTTTCTCTGTCTGACTTAATTCACTTAGTATGATAATCTCCAGGTCCATGTTACTGCAAATGGTATTATTTCATTCTTTTTAATGGCTGAGTAATATTCCATTGTATATATGTAACCACATCTTTATCCATTCATCTGTCAGTGGACATTTAGGTTCCTTCCATATCTTGGCTATTCTAAACAGCACTGCAGTGAACATTGGGGTGCATGTATCCTTTCGAACCATGGTTCTTTCTGGATATATATATGCCCAGGAGTGGGATTGCTGGATCATATGGTAGCTCTATTTTTAGTTTTTTAAGGAACCTCCATACTGTTCTCCATAGTCACTATACCAATTTACATTCCCACCAACAGTGTAGGAGGTTCTTCCCTTTTCTCCACACCCTCTCCAGCATTTACTGTTTGTAGACTTTTTGATGATGGCCATTCTGGCTGGTGCGAGGTGATACCTCATTGTAGTTTTGATTTGCATTTCTCTAATAATTAGCAATGTTGAGCATCTTTTCACGTGCCTCTTGGCCATCTGTATGTCTTCTGTGGAGAAATGTCTAGGTCTTCTGCCCATTTTCTTTTTTTTTTTATTGGGGTATGGTTGTTTTACCATGTTGTGTTAGTTTCTACCTTACAACGAAGTGGAGTTCCCTGTGCTATACAGCAGGTTCTTATTAGTTATCTCTTTTATACATATTAGTGTATATATGTCAATCCCAATCTCCTAATTCATCCCACCCCCCATCCCCGCTTTCCCCCCTTGGTGTCCATATATTTGTTCTCTATATCCATGTCTCTATTTCTGCCTTGCAAACCAGTTCATCTGTACCATTTTTCTAGATTCCACATATATGTGTTAATATACGATATTTGTTTTTCTCTTTCTGACTTACTTCACTCTGTATGACAGTCTCAAGTCCATCCACGTCTCTACAAATGACTCAATTGTGTTCCTTTATATGGCTGAGTAATATTCCATTGTATATATGTACCACATCTTCTTTATCCATTTGTCTGTTGATGGACATTTAGGTTGCTTCCATGTCTTGGCTATTGTAAATAGTGCTGCAATGAATATTGGGGTACATGTGTCTTTTTGAATTATGGTTTTCTCTGGGTATATGCCCAGTAGTGGGATTTCTGGGTCATATGGTAATTCTATTTTTAGTTTTTTAAGGAACCTCCATACTGTTCTCCATAGTTGGCTGTATCAATTTACATTCCCACCAACAGTGCAAGAGGGTTCCCTTTTCTCCACACCCTCTCCAGCATTTGTTGTTTGTAGATATTCTGATGATGCCCATTCTAACTGGTGTGAGGTGACACCTCATTGTAGTTCTGATTTGCATTTCTCTAATAATTAGTGATATTGAGCAGCTTTTCATGTGCCTCTTGGCCATCGGTATGTCTTCTTTGGAGAAATGTCTATTTAGGTCTTCTGCTCGTTTTTTGATTGGGTTGTTTGTTTTTTTGATATTGAGCTGCATGAGCTGTTTACATATTTTGGATATTAATCCTTTTGTCCATTGATTTGTTTGCAAATATTTTCTGAAATTAGAACACTCCCTGACACCATACACAAAAATAAAGTCAAAATCGATTAAAGACCTAAACGTAATACTGGACACTATAAAACTCTTAGAGGAAAACATAGGAAGAACACTCTTTGACATAAATCACAAGATCTTTTTCAACCCACCTACTAGAGAAATGGAAATAAAAACAAAAATAAATAAATGGGACCTAATGAAACTTAAAAGCTTTTTGCACAGCAAAGAAAACTATAAACAATATGAAAAGACAACCCTCAGAATGGGAGGAAATATTTGCCCATTTTTTTAAACTTTTTATTTTATATTGGAGTATAGTTGATTAAGAATGTTGTGATAGTTTCAGGCATACAGTGAAGTGATTCATTTATATATATACATGTATCTATTCTTTTTCAAATTATTTTCCCATTTAGGTTGTTACATAATATTGAGTAGAGTTCACTGTGCTATACAGTAGGTCTTTGTTGGTTATCCATTTAATTTATTTTTTCATGTTGTATCTTATTTTAATTTAATTTAATTTTTTTATTGGAGTATAATTACTTTACAATGTTGTGTTAGTTTCTGCTGTACAGTGAAGTGAATCAGCTATATGTATACATATATTCCCTCCCTCTTATAACTCCTTAACTACCCCTACCCCCTACCCTTACCCCCTGGTAACCACAAGTTCGTTCTCTAAGTCTGTGAGTCTGTAAATAAGTTCATTTGTATTATTTCTTTTTCAATTCCACAATATAAACGATATCATACGATATTTCTCTTTGTCTGACTTACTTCACTCAGTATGACAATCTCTAGGTCCATACATGTTGCTGCAAATAGCATTATTTCATTCTTTTTAATGGTTGAGTAGTATTCCATTGTATATATGTACCACATTGTCTTTATCCATTCGTCTGTTGATGGACATTTTTTTTTTTTTGCGGTACGCAGGCCTCTCACTGTTGTGGCCTCTCCTGTTGCGGAGCACAGGCTCTGGCTCAGCGGCCAGGCTCATGGGCCCAGCTGCTCCACGGCATGTGGGATCTTCCCAGACTGGGGCACGAACCCGTGTCCCCTGCATCAGCAGGCAGACTCTCAACCACTGGGCCACCAGGGAAGCCCCTGTTGATGGACATTTATGTTCCTTCCATGTCTCAGCTACTGTAAACAGTGCTGCAGTGAATATTGGGGTGCTGCCCAGTTTTTGACTGGGTATTTTTTTGATATTGAGCTGCATGAGCTGTTTGTATATTTTGGAGATTGAACCCTTGTCGGTTACATCATTTGCAAATATTTTGTCTCATTCTGTGGGTTGTCTTTTTGTTTTGTTTATGGTTTCCTTTGCTGTACAAAAGCTTTTGAGTTTAATTAGGTCCCATTTGTGTATTTTTGTTTTTATTTCCATTATTCTAGGAGATGGATCGAAAAAGCTATTGCTGCAATTTATGTCAGAGAGTGTTCTTCCTGTGTTTTTCTCTAAGAGTTTTAATGTATCAGGTCTTACATTTAATTCTTTAATACATTTTGAGTTTATTTTTATGTATGATGTTAAAGAATCTTCTAATTCTTTTGCATGTAGCTGTCCAGTTTTCCCAGTGCCAATTACTGAAGAGATCATCTTTTCTCCATTGTATAGTCTTGCCTCCTTTGTTGTAGATTAATTGACCATAAGTGCATGGGCTAATTTCTGGGCTTACTGTCTTGTTCCATTGATCTATATTTCTGTTTTTGTGCCAGTACCATACTGTTTTGATGACAGTATAGCTTTGTAGTATAGTCCGAAGTCAGGGAGCTGATTCCTCCAGCTCCATTTTTCTTTCTCAAGATTGCTTTGATTATTTGGGATCTTTTGTGTCTCCATACAAATTAAAATTTTTTTGTTCCAGTTCTGTGAAAAATGCCCTTGGTAATTTGATAGGTATTGGCAGAGCTATAAGCTTCTTAAGCGAACACAATACCTGGCACACGGCAGTGTTCAGTAAGTGCTGGAGGTGTAAGGTGAATTCACTGGGAGAATCCACACAACTGTTTCTCCATTCTCTGGTTGGGGTAGATTAGGTCCCCAGGAACTGGACTCTGAGATTAATATGTATTACTTTAATTAGAGAGGGCTGTTGTGTTCAATACTTGTGGAAGGAAAGGGAAGGAAAGATTGAGCGGATGGAGAAGTTAGAATGCGATACAGTTTCAGAGAAGCCTCTGCCAACCCCTTGGGGAGTCCTGAAGCTGCGATGGCTCTCTGCCGTTGTCCCTAGGTGAGGTGAGGGAACTGAGCCCTGATGCCCCTGCTTGGACCAGTCATTGGATGTAGGAAGGCTCACAAGGGTAATTCTCAGAGAGGGTTTACAGTTGAGGGCTGTAATGGGCTCTGGGTAATGCCCATCCTGGTATTCCGTGCGCTGGTGCTTGGGGTGCCTATGGGGGCTGGCTCAGATGAGAGTTCTATGAGCATGACGTGGACTCCTGGTGATGATGACTGATGTGGACTACTGAAGATTTCTTATCAGCTGCACAGACACCTGTCAAAGATCACTTAGTGCATGGACTGCGAATGTGATCACTAGTTCCATAACTCCTTTTTTGTGTATAATAAAATATTGAACTTATTCATATTTGAAAAGAAAGCATTCATATGTGGTGGGAGGATGCAAAGATAATTCACCCCCCAAAATACACACGCAAACAGAATCATTGCCTCCGAAGATATCAGTACCATGTGCTGTGCATACTGGGGTACAGATGGCTTCTAAACTGAGAAAGAATGGTCAGTGGCGGGGACCCAGCAGTTAAGGATGGGACCGTGTGAAAATCCAGTGGTCCAGTTCACAAAATCCAAAGGGACACAGCAAACTCAGGCTCAGTCTGGATCCTTGTTCACTTTCGAAGGATTCCATCTGGCTCATAAGAGGTGTGTGACAGCAGGCGGACGTGGTCTCCGTGGTCCAGGGGATGGAGGAGAGGGAACCCAGCTGGGAAGAACCCTCCAGCCCAGTGACGAGAGGGTGGGGTGTCAGTAAGGAGATTGACAACAGCCAGGGAAGGGCTGCGTGGCCTGGAGACTGAGCCCCAGGCTGCTTGGTTTGGGTCTCTCCCATGCACTCTTTGGCACTGTTTACCATTTGTTTCACATACACAGAAGCTTTGCTGCCCCCAACGAGATAAAAGCTCTTAAAAGGCAAGGACAACATGTCCCTTATTTTATTATCCTCCTTTTATCTCTAACAGTACATGGGCTATTCTAAATCAACACTCTGAGGTCTGGTTGGAAGGAAGGAAGGAAGGAAGGAAGGAAGAATAGAAGAGACCTAAAGGAAACAGAGGACCCTGAAACCCTCTGTTCTCCTGGAACACCGTTCTGCTCATTCTTAGTATACTGAATGCCTATTTTGCTTCCAGTCCAAAATGTAAATATCACTCCCTTCCACTTTCTTTGCCAATTAAAATTATTCACTCTGCCCCGAACCTACCTTTCATAGTACCCTGTTCTTTTCCTCTGAGGCACCTATCCATTTGTGGTTTGCTGTTTGATTCCCGTTTCCCCTCAGACTGTCAGTGGCACAAAGGGAGGGCTTTGCCTGTCTTTCCACGTCAAGCTTTGTGTCTGATGCATGCCCATTCTTAGTAAATATTGTTTGAACAAATGAATGAAATGAAAGAAGAATGTAAAGAACTTTTTGCACTGGTGAGGAAGTAAATCAGACACTAGAAAGTTCCAGGTTCTTGGTTTTGTAGTATATTTCAGCTTTCTGGGAATGAACCCAACATAAATCTGTTTGGACACTGAAAACACTGTTTTCCAATCCCAATAGACCCATTTGTACTTGTGGGGCTGGTATGGTTTCATATTCATAGAGGCCACATGAACATGGCCTCTTGCTGCCCTTCCTCTGGCCTTCTCTCTCTCCAGGTTACCGTTTATCTCCCAGCGTGTCTGCTCTGTCATTTTATGTGTAATTAACTCTGCCCATGATAAGAGTTCCTTTGACAGGTTTCCCAGCCAGTGGAGTAAATTTAGAGACCTAATTACCACATGCCTGGACTCTGAGCTTGCTTTGAGCCCTTAGCTGTGTTACTGCAGATGAATGACTTGGTCTAGCTGCTTTCTGAGGGGAAGGCTTTTTTGAAATTTTGATGACTCCTATCTCCAAAGTATTTCAAATGCCAGCAGTTGAGATTGGGCTCTGAAGTAAGGATGTACTGGTTTCTGTACTTGACACAACCCTGAATTTTTGCAGTTTTCATTTCTGCCTTGAACAGACAACCCCCGGTGAAGACAAAGAGCTCAGCTAGGAAACCTTTTGTAGGCAGGTTTCAGTTTTTTGTTTTTTTCTTTGTTAGTAGTAGGGACAAAAGAAATAGACTGCTGAATAATTAGCAAGATACAGCTTGTTTTCTCAACATTTGTTTTCTGTCTTAAAAGAATTCACGCTTTAAGGCTCTCACACGCGATGTGGATCAGTAATAGCAATGATGATAATATATAGTATTTGCCAAGTATTTTTCTGTGCTGGCCACTGCGCAAAGCACAGCCATGTGTGTTAGGTCCTCTCACTCTTTTACTGATGAGGAAACTGTCTTAGCAATTAAGTGACTTTCCTACTAGCTGGCAGAGCTGTGACTCAAACACAGTTGTCTTGGACTCCACAGCTCATGCTTTTAGCAGTACTGTTTCCTCTCTGTGATATGAAACTACTTAGGCTGAAAGTCTTGGCCAGAATGAAGATTTCAGAAAGAGAGCCCCCGTAGAAACAACATTTTCTCAGGTTTCCAAGGAAGGGTTTAGGCGAACCTACAAACATTATGTTTTAAAAGAATGTCAAACTTGTACTGATGGCAATTTTGGGCAGATTTTTACTTTAATGATAACCGTGTGTGACATTAATAACCCCCAGGGTTACTGGGGCATTTCAGTTGTTCTAGTTAGAGCAAGTTTACATAGAAACCTGGGGCCTTATCCAGAATGACTGCTTGTCCCTCTGCTGACACCCTCCTAATCTGTCCATGGCAGGTGACTGCTGTCCCAGGCATAAGTAGATGAAAATTCCCTGACCTTCTTCACTGACCTGTTCCAGTCCATTTGTCAGCGTCATTAACACAACTCTTATTTCTCCCTTTAGAAACATGAAGCAGTCTCTTTTATGAAGACATTGTCGCTTAATAATAATTATTATTCGTATTTGTAAAATATATTCTGCTTTACAAAGCACGTTCACATACTTGGTTTTCATTTGATCCTGCGTCAGACAGGGCGGGAATCCATTCACTTATTTACTCAGCAAGTTTTTGGTGTGTCTTCTATTTGCATGAAAGTCTCATTTCCATTTTGCTGATGAGTAAACTGAATCTCAGAGAGATTAAATCACCTCCTATGCACCTCTCAGTCTTTGCATGCCGAATCTGGGGCTTTCTCTAAACCTCTGGGTGAGCTGATGTTTGAAGGGCAGGCTCTGTACTTCATTTTTCATTTCCTAAGCTGTGGATTAAAATTTTGTAAGCCTGCAGCTCACAGGGGACAGCCTGAGTATCAGTTCATGAATACAACACTTTCTAGAATTATTAATCAACAAAGAATTCCTTTGCATTAATCAGTAAACGGTCCCTTTCCTTTTGAAGCATGGTGCATGTTTATATTTTCTTTATGGAAAATCCTTAGGATGGCTTATAACACCCTCCTGATCTAGCCATTGCATCCCTCTTCAGCCTAATCCTGCGACCCCAGCATTTTCACTTTCCGTTCCCTCTTGCTTCAAAGTCTTCACTGCTCTTTCTCCCCCCAGATCTCTGCACCTTCACATCCTTCCTACATATACTGCCCATCTCAGCCTGTCAGTTTGTCAGGGAAGTCTTAGCTGACACACGCGTACCAGAGCCTCTGATAGAGACTCTCAGCGCCAAGCACCTCCCCTCCAATTGACTTATCACAGTCTACTATTGCATATGTATTTATGTAAATGTTGTTTATTTAATGTTTCTGTCCCCGAATGGACTGAAAGCAGTGGAGGAGATGCCTGCTTTTGTTCATCACTGTGAGCTTAATTCACGTACAGCGTACCACCAGGTGCCTGAGCAGAGTAGGTGAGACGCTCCCACAATAGATAGCTGGATGGATCCCACGTTGTACGGATCCAGTGTTGGATCGTTAATGTTCCTGGGTTGCTTGCACACAAATCCTCTATTAGTTTTCTATTGCCGCAGTGACAAATTACCCAAAATTTGATGGCTTACAACAGTACCTATTTATTGTCTTGCTCTTTCCGTGGATCAGAAACCTAGGCATGGGGTGGCTCAGTTAGATTCTCTGCATAGGACCTCACAAGGTCAAAGTGAAGGTGTCGATAGGCCTGGGCTGTTATCTGGGGGACAATCTGCTTTTAGGCTTATTCAGGTTGTTGGTAGAATTCTGTGTGGTTCCTGGCTGTGGGCCAGGGGCTGCTCTTAGCTCCTGGAACCAACATCTCTCAGCCCACGGTCATGAATTCTCTTTGTGCTTATAATCTTTTGCCTTCCCCTTCCGCCTCATCTCTCTGATTCCTGGTTTTCCTGTTTCTTCTGCTTTTCAGGCTCTTCAGTAGCCTATCGGGATACTCTAGGATAATCTCATCATATTGATGTATCCTAGGGATTAGGACATGGGCATATTTGGGAGACCATTTTCCTGCCTACCATAAGACAAATACCTATCCATGTGTGTGTGACTTACCTTAATGCAGAGAATGGCATTTGTGATAGAGTGGCATTGGTGTGGATTTCTCCCACTTCTGCAGATGCCACAGAATCTGGTAGATAGGTTTCCTAGAAATGGAGCTAATGAAGTTGGGACTGCATGGCCTCAAACAATTTCAAATAATGGCATTCTCAGTCCATTCCTTTCGAGTGGTAGCAGTTGACGTTAGTGCACCGGTTCCTTACAGAGCAGGAGTGCTGACTGAATCAGGTTCACAAAATGGACAAAGGAGAGCAGTGTGTTTCGTGGCAGACAGCTGCCAGCTTCAATAGATGGCTGTCCCTTTGGAGTCACCCCTCACTTACTTGTGAATGCTTTTCCTCTTTCACAGGAATGCCTCCCCTTGGGTATTTGCCCAAGGTAATAGTCTTTCTGTAAAGGGGAGGTTCCTAAATTTAGGCACTTCAGAATTTCCTCCTGTGTTTTCAGACCCCTGATGTTCTTCCTCTTCTCTTGATGCAGTCAGGAATGGAGGGGAGATAATTATTTCAGAGAAAAAAAAATACAGGTAACTTTTTCCATCATTCCATTGACTTACTTTCTTCCTTTTTCCCCTCCCTCCCTTCCTCCCTTCCCTCCTTCCTTCCTTCCTTCCCTCTGTCTCTTTCTTTCTCATTCATTCATTCCTTCCCTGTATCTTATGACCAAAGATTTTTTAAAAAATTATTATTTATTTAGTTTTGGCTGCGTTGAGGACTTTGTTGCTGCGCTCGGGCTTTCTCTAGATGCAGCGAGCGGGGGCTACTCTTCGTCGTGGTGTGCAGGCTTCTCATTGCGGTGGCTTCTCTTGTTGCGGAGCACGGGCTCTAGGTGCGCGGGCTTCAGTAGTTGTGGCATGTGGGCTCAGTAGTTGTGGCTCGTGGGCTCTATAGTGCAGGCTCAGTAGTTGTGGTGCCCGGGCTTAGTTGCTCTGCAGCATGTGGGATCTTCCTGGACCAGGGATCAAACCCGTGTCCTCTTCATTGGCAGGCGGATTCTTAACCACTGCGCCACCAGGGAAGTCCATGAGCAAATACTCTTTGGTAATTGTGCTTAGGTCAGTTTACCTTTTCGTTTATCCATCCTGGAGATGTACACTCACTTAAAACATCCATTATCAGGTCAGTGTGGGAAATATTATGAAGGGTTTTCTGTTTCTGAACATTTTCAGTGCATATTAGCATAGTAAAAGGATCCATTATTTACCAGACTTATTTCACTGTGCCCATATTCCCCCAGCCTATGTGATGAATGTGCATGGAACCATGGTTCTAGAGAGCACATGGGAAATGTGAGTGAGAACACAGAACAAGAGAAGTTTGGGATGCGAAAATGTACCAGAAGACTCCCATGGCCTGTGATGAGCATGGCATCAAGCTCGCCAGGATTAATGCAGGGAGCATGTGCACTGGAACAGCTTGTGTCTCTGATGTACCATTTTGAACGGTGGGAGGGATGCATATTGAGACGAGCATGCAAAGCTGGGTCAAAGGTTGAGAACTGATCATGCATAGAAGCCCAGGGAAGTGTTTGGAACTCAGGCCACAGAATGCCATATTTTGTCTCTGGAGGAGTAGACAGATCACTGAGAGCCTAGATTCATGCAGACAGCTCCATGTTCTTTCCTTCTGAGACCTGCTTCCGCAGTTGTCTCTTCAGAGTTTTTACTGTGATCACGGAAGACTTTAAAGTTGACACTTAAGAAGTGTGATTTTCCATCAAATCAAAGTAACAACGCTTTGTTGAGCACTTACCGTTTGCAAGGCCCCACACTAGGCATGGCAGCAGCACGGTGGATAATAGGGTGTGTGAGTCATGTTTCTTGACTGCGGAATCCTTTTAAAATTATCAATAGAGGAGCTGGAAATCATCTTTCTCATTAAGGTGCCTTCACAAGCGTTCGTACCGGTTTGTTAAGAACGGTACGTGGCCAGTCCTTATTCCCATGCACTGATGTCACAAGGCAAAGCAGGCTTGGGTGGCATTCAAGAAGAATTAGGTTGACTCTTGAGTGAGGACTTGACAGAAATATCTAACTTCCCAAAAAGACCATGTTCTTATAATTTGAACTTTCATTCATTAATATCCTTCCTGAACATTCCTGTCTTAGCTAATAGCATTTAATAGCCCCTCAACCCCACAATCAAGACAGCGCAGAGTCAGTTTTGAGTCTTCAATTTTCTTAACCTTCTAAAACGTACTGGTCTCTAAATTTTGTCTTTCTACCCCCCAAATATTTCTAAAACCCACCCTCTTCCACCTGCTCCCTGCTCCAGTATCACTGTCCTAGTTTGGTCCCTCATTACCCTTTGGCTGGTTTGTACAAATAACCTTCTAATGGTTCTTGTTACTCAGGTTTCTACCCACTCCAGTCCACCTCCCATTCTGCTGCTAATTATCCATCTAGAACAGTGATCCGATTATGTCACTTTTTGCTTACAGTCCTTCAGAGGTTGCTCCTTGCTTATGGGATAAAGCACCAGACTCAGCCTGGTATCTATAAGGCCTCTCACCATCTGGCTGCAACCTGGACTTTCAGTGTCGTTGCCTGCCAGTTCTCAGGGCTCATGCCTTTCCTCCATCTGCCCTCTCTGCCAAACACTGTCCCCCTAAGGCGGTTATCCGTGCTCAAAAGATTCCACTCTCCCTCTTACTTCTCTCCAGCCAACTCCTATTCATCTTTCCATTTCTAGCTGAAATGTCCCTCTCTCCAGACTGCCTTCTCTGGTTCATATCTGCCTTCTCCCATCCCAGCCGTTTTCCTCATCAACACTTAAATATATGTTGTTCATATCCTGGTATGCTGCTAACAGTAATAATGGCAACTTCCATTAACTGACTCTGTGGCAGGCTGTGCTGGGTACCACAGCTAAACAGTCTCACTTAATCGCCCACCGACCTTATCAGTGGAGATTATGATTCCCACGTTAGAGGTGAAGAGACAGGCTCAGGAGCAAGTTAAGTAACTCTTCTAAGTGCTGCAGCTTGTAAGTGGCAGCATATGATTTCAAACCTGGATCTTTTTGACTCAAGAGACTGGATTGTTCATGGTTGATTCGCGTGGCTATCCAGAGTACGGTAACAGAAATGATCCCTGGCAATTAGACTTTCTGGTACCAAAGCCTTTCTCCTTTTCTGTGAGTTCTGAGGCCTTCTTTTCCTTCGTGTCTATAAATAACCGTGCCTGATCTGTAGTAATATGTTGTGTTAGTTTCAGGTGTACAGCAAAGTGAATCAGATAGATAGATAATCTCCATTCTTTTTCAGACTCTCTTCCCATGTAGGTTATTGCAGAATGTTGAGTAGAGTTCCCTGTGCTGTACAGTAGGTCCTTATTAGTTATCTATTTGGTATATAATAGTGTGTATATGTTAATCCCATTCTCCCAACTTATGCCATCCCCCCCATCATTTCCCCTTTGGTAGCCCTAAGTTTGATTTAGAAATCTGTGCGTCAGTTTCTGTTTTGTAAATAAGTTCATTTGTATCATTTTTTATTAGATTCCACATATATGTGATATCATATGATATTTATCTTTCTCTTTCTGACTTACTTCACTTAGTATGATAATCTCCAGGTCCATCCACGTCTCTACAAATGACCCAATTTCATTCCTTTTTATGGCTGAGTAATATTCCACTGTATATATGTACCACATCCTCTTTATCCATTCTTCTGTCAATGGACATTTAGGTTGCTTCCGTGTCTTGGCTATTGTAAATAGTGCTGCTGTGAACATTGGGGTGCATGTATCTTTTCGAATTATGGTTTTCTTTGAATATATGCCCAGGAGTGGGATTGCTAGATTATATGGTAGTTCTATTTTTAGCTTTTATGGAACCTCCACACTGTTCTCCATAATGGTTGTACCAATTTACATTCCCACCAACAGTGTAGGAGGGTTCCCTTTTTTCCACACCTTCTCCAGCATTTATTGTTTGTAGATTTTTTGATGATGGCCATTCTGACCGGTGTGAGGTGATACCTCATTGTAGTTTTGATTTGCATTTCTCATTAATAATTAGTGATGTTGAGCATCTTTTCATGTGCTTTTTGGCCATCCCTATGCCTTCTTTGCAGGAACGTCTATTTAGATCTTCCACCCATTTTTTTGATTGGGTTGTTAGTGTTTTTGGTATTGAGCTGCATGAGCCATTTGTGCAGAAGCTTTTAAGTTTAATTAGGTGCCATTTGTTTATTTTTGTTTTTATCTTCATTACTCTAGGAGGCAGATCAAAAAAGGCATTGTAGCAGTTTATGTCAGAGAGTGTTCTGACACTCCCTAACAACAAACACAAACTCAAAATGGATTAAAGACCTAAATGTAAGGACAGATGCTCTAAAACTCTTAGAGGAAAAAAATGTAGTAATAGATTCTTAAAAGGTATTTTTTGAGTGAGAGAATGAAAGATCAAATGAATGAATGTTGTGTTTTAATAAAGGCCTAGCTGGGATAAGTATAGAGTGTTTGTTTGTTTGTTTATTTAGAAATATCATAAGCGTTTGCAATATATTGTGTTGGGGACAGTTCATCCAGGAAGCAGGAAGGACTGAATGTAGAGATGCGTTAGATTTGTATGCTCTGCTGTGTAGCTCTATCAGTTAGGAATGGCTGCAGATAATGACCTAAATGACCTAAAGAAATCTGGAGGTGGCAGCTGCTCTCATTGGTTCAGAAGCAGCATCTCTACAGTTCTTTGTTTTACTTCTGTGCATGTTGCCTCATGATCACAAGATGACTGCTGTAATTCAAGACACCACATCCACTTTTAAAGCCTAGAGAAGAAGAAAACAGGAGTGGTTCCGATCGTAAATTTTCCTTTTATTAGAACAAAATATTTTCCAAGAGCCCCCAACAGACCTCCACCTGCATCTCCTTGGCCCAGACCATGTCCAGGGTCACTCTGGCTGTCAGGGAGACTTGGAAAGGAATAAGTACAGATCCACCTTGAATGGAGTCAGGGTCTTTTAACAGAAAAGAGGGAGCTAGGTAATAGATAGACAACTAATAGTGCCAACCGTCACATGTATGCTTTTCACCTTCATTGGTCAAACTGACTTTATGTTTTAGTCTCCATCATATTGTCCTTCCCAGTTTTTTATTGTCCAAAAAGAAAGGTAGATACTCAAAATTATTAGAAATGGAGTTAGTGATATTTTGAAGGTTAAATGATGTTTGCAGGGAGTAAAAAATAAGCCTTAATCATTAACCAGGCAAGTTTAAGCTTTTTAAGCTCCAGTTTCCTCCTCTGTAAAATGGGAATAATAATAATGACATCACAAGACTGATGTGAGGATTCAGTGAGATAATGCATGTTTCATTTCCCCAGAACACTGGAAGCATTGAGTAGATGTGGCTGTCCCTGTTCTTGTAATTATTATAGTTTCTCAAGAGCGCATGTTTCTTTGCAATTGGCAAGAAAGTATGAGTGAAAGATAGAACCAGTAGACCCATCTCCACTTTTGCTCTTTGTTGAACTCAAGCATGGGCAAATTTTTTTCTATAAAGAGCAGGTGGTAAGTATTTTAGGCTTCATAGGCTATACTGTCTCTGTTGTTGTCACATCAAAATAGCCACAGACAATATGTATACAGTCCAATAAAACTTTATTTATGGGCACCGAAATTGGGATTTCACATAAATTTCATGAGTTATGAAATGTTATTTTTAGATTATTTTTTCAACCATTTAAAGATGAGAAAATGTCTCTTAGCTCATGGTGGCTGGCTCGATTTGACCTGTGGGCCGTTGCTTGCCAACCCCTTGTTTCACTTAATACCAATGGCATATTTTCTATCATACTAGGTTACAGTTATCACTCCCTCGCTCACCCCTGGAATCTACTTTCTAATCGAATATGGTGGATCTCAGTATTGGCAAGCGGAATTTTAATGCGCAAATTACCAGTTCCTCTTACTGGAATGACAGCACAGGATTCAAAAGCAATGAATTTTAGTTTGCATCCTGTAAGTAGACAATGTAGCTTTAAATAAATTTAGTTCAGTGTAATGAGAATGTTCTTAATTTATGAGGAAGCAAGAAATAGTATCACACCCTCAACAGGTGGTGAGTAAGATTCTTCTCATCAGCCACCCTCGTGTGTCCACCTCATCTCTTTGTGTCGCTAGGCTGGGCATGTATAATACGGGACGAATATATCCTTGCATGTTTTGCACTATGAAGAATCATGGTTTGACTTGCAGAATTCCACCAGGAGTAAAGAACTTCCAGACTGATAGCTCAAGAGTAAGAATGAGACCATGTTTGTTCCTTCTTTCCTTTTGTTCAGTTTCTTCACTCTTCCAAACCAATTACTCAGGCCTCACCACCACTTCTGGGCAGCAGCCTTGAAGTCTTAAAGCTCATTATGTCAGGTTGAAAATGAGAGACAACAGCTGTCAGAGTCAGCATTTGATGCCTTTGACTTGTTTCCATGTAGCAAAAAAGCATGCGTGCAAGCTGTGCAATTGGGAGGATTCGCCGTTTCTTAAACTAAGGGCTCTGAGCAACTCTGAGATAGTGTTGCTTCCCTCTAAGCTGTTTTGCACAAAAACATACCTGTTTTATTTTTTCTGGAGCCACAGCAGCATGTTTAATATCAATAATGGTACTGAAACAAGGCAGCCATAGAATTTCTGGATGTAACATAATAAAGACTTGAAAAATAGCAGTACTATTATAAAATTGTGAAGATATGTCAATCTTTGCTTACTCTTCCTCCATCTGTGTTAGATAAGGAAAGCACATGGGTGATCTTATATGATGTTATCAGACTTTTTAAAAATTTATTTATTCATTTATTTTGGGGTACGTTGGGTCTTTGTTGCTGCACGTGGGCTTTCTCTAGCTGTGGCGAGCAGGGGCTACTCTTTGTTGCGGTACGCGGCCTTCTCCCTGTGGTGGCTTCTCTTGTTGCAGAGCACGGGTTCTAGGCCCGTGGGCTCCGTAGTTGCAGTTCGCGGGCTCTAGAGCGCAGGCTCAGTAGTTGTGGCTCACGGGCTTAGTTGCTCTGTGGCATGTGGGATCTTCCCAGACCAGGGACTGAACCCATGTCCCCTGCACTGGCAGGCAGATTCTTATCCACTGCACCACCAGGGAAGTCCCATCAGATACTTTTGTGATGCTTGTGGGGTAGGCTGGGATTTCCACAAGAATCAAGTATAAAAATAAGACTTAACCTTGCAGTGAATGCACGCATTTTCATTTTATTTATTTATTTATTTTTATTTTCTTTTAAAGTATAGTTTATGTAAAATATTATATAAATTACAGGTGTACAGTATAGTGAGTCACAATTTTTAAACGTTACACTCCATTTATAGTTATTATAAAACATTGGCTGTATTCCCCATGTTGTACAATATATCTTTATAGCTTATTTTATACGTAATAATTTGCACCTCTTAATCCCCTACCCCTATATTGTCCCTCTCATTTCCCTCTCCCCCCTGGTAACTGCTAGTTTGTTCTCTATATCTTTGAGTTGGCTTCTTTTTTGTTATATTCACTAGTTTGTTTTATTTTTTTAGATTCCACATATAAGTGATATCATACAGTATTTGTCTTTCTCTGACTTATTTCCCTTAGCATAATACCCTCCAAGTCCATCTATTTTGCTGCAAATGGCAAAATTTCATTCTTTTTATGGCTGAGTAATATTCCTTTGTATATATGTATACCACATCTTCTTAATCCATTCATCATTTAGGTTGCTTCCATATCTTGGCCACTATAAATAATGCTGCTATGACCATTGGGGTACATTGTCATTTTATTTATTTCTTGGCTTCTACTCTTTTTAGTCATAGATAATTTTAGAATTTTCCTACCCTCTTGGCCTCAAGGCTTTCCCAACTTCCAGTCTCTCTATTTAATGGATCTGACCCATTCAATAATTGCTAATATTTATTGGATGCTATCCCAAGCACTTCATGCATCTTACCATTTAATTTTTGCAGCAACTCTTTGTGGTAAGTATTATTATTACTCCAATTTTTGAGATGGGGGTTCTGAGACCATGTCAGTGAACAAGTTGTTGAAGTAAGTGGAGGAGCCAGGTTTCAGCCCTAACACTTGGTGAGCATTTTCTGTGGTCTTAACCAGCACTGTACGAAATCTCCTATGCATCTTTCTCCAAGCCAGCAGTTGTCAAAGTTGAGCATGTCTCACAATCACTTGGAGGACATGTAAAACCCATCTCCAAAGTTGGGGAATCAGTAGTTCTGGGTAGGGCCCAGGATTCTGCATTTCTAACAAGCTCCTGGGTGATGCTGATGCTTCTGCTTCCAGGCCCATGTGAACTTTGAGAACCTCAATGTAAATCACTTCCCAAGTCAAGGATCGTATCCTCTTTGTCTAATTGTTTACTATCTGCACAAAGGCTTTGAAGGTATAAAATGCTACCTAAATGTAAAGCACTATGCTTTTTAGAGCTTTATCTGAGCAAAACAAATCTCATTTCATGAGTAAACACAGTATATACACAGTTATAACATACACACACACACACACACACACACACACACACGGGAATAAATGGTTGGATATTTCAAAGTTCCATTTAAAGGCTTTCACTGCTTTGTATAGCTTGCCTGTGCCTGGCGGGTATGAGGCATCTTCCTGTGATTGGCAGGTTAATCTCTTAAGGACCAAGCTGTTTTTTTCTTAAACAGCATACTGAGGTACATGGCACTGAGTTTGAATTCAGACTCAAAGGGATCACACTGAATGGAGTTCACGGCCAACAGCAGGTAGCTGCCAGCCAAGGTTGCTATTTCACAGGTGTAACCCCAAGCTCAGGAGGGAGCAGGTGGTGTGATCAAGAGACTTTAAAGAGATTGCTGAAGGGGAAAGGAAGCAGTGCCTAGGAAGAAACTCTTTTGAATAAAGATTATTTTTCGCATAAAGAATGTGACGGTACGCATTCTTTTGAACTCTCTGTTCATTTATAACTATCATCTCCCTTCCTTCAGAAACTTTATTTTCTATATCTAGTTACAGAATGCTGGAAATACCTCTGAGACGGTTAGAAAAAGATGATTATATGCTTCACTGCTATTCTTTGTCTTTATTCTTGCTGCATACGTTAAAAATGTTAAGTGAAAGCCAAGACAGACAACTGTTTTGACTTTTTGACACTTTACATGTTTATGTTAAAACATGAAATGAGGTTCCTCATTTCCTACAGAAAATTAAAACCAAACTACTCAGTTTGGTGTACCAGATATTTATTGAGTGCTTACCAAAGTGTTTGGGATCCTGGCAGGCAGTGCCCTTAGATAGACAGGCATACCCAGTTTTAGCACGCCTCACTTTATTGTACTTTCAGATATTGTGGGGTTTTATTTTTAAAAACTGAAAGTTTGTGGCAACCCTGCATTAAGCAAGTCTATCAGCACCATTTTTTCCCAACAACATTTGCTCACATTGTGTCTCTGTGTCATATTTTTGTACTTGCAATATTTCAGACTTTTTCGTTGTTATATTTGTTACGACGATCTGTGATCAGTGGTCTTTGATGTTACTATTGCCTAAAGATCACAACACACTGAAGGCTCAGATTATGGTGAATATTTTTTAACCATAAGTATTTTTCATGAGATATATACATTTTTTAGATGTAATGCTGTTGCACAATTTATAGACTAAAGTATAATGTAAACATTACTTTTATATGCACAGGGAAATCAGAAAATTTGTGTGACTCTCTTTACTGCATTGGTCTGGAACTGAACCCACGCTGTCTCTGAGGTTTGCCTCTATTAGATTCTTTTCCTACACTCAAAGGACTTGATCTCATGTAGAGGATTGTTAAGCAAAGCTTTCTAGAACCTGGGTAGCCACATGTAAATCAATGAAATTAGAACACTCTCTCATACCCTACACAAAAATAAACTGAAAATGGCTTAAAGACTTAAATATAAGACACAGCACCATAAAACTCCTAGAAGAGAACATAGGTAAAACATTTTCTGACATGAATCATAGCATTGTTTTCTTAGGTCAGTCTCCCAAGGCGATAGAAATAAAAGCAAAAATAAACAAATGGGACCTAATCATACTTATAAGCTTTTGCACAGCAAAGGAAGCCATAAACAAAATGAAAAGACAACCCACAGAATGGGAGAAAATATTTGCAAACAATGCAACAAACAGGGGCCTAATTTCCAAAGTATACAAGCAGCTCACACGACTCAATAACAAAAAAAACAAATAACCCAATCAAAAAATGGGCAGAAGACCTAAATAGACATTTCTCCAAAGAAGACATAGAGATGGGCAATAGGCACATGAAAAGATTCTCAACATCGCTAATTATTAGAGAAACACATATCAAAACTACAATGAGGTATCACCTCACACTGGTCAGAAAGCCATCATTCAAAAGTCTACAAGTAATAAATACTGGAGAAGAGACCTTCAAGATGTCGGAAGAGTAAGAGGTGGAGATCACCTTCCTACCCACAAATACATCAGAAATGCATCTACGTGTGGAACAACTCCTACGGAACACCTACTGAATGCTGGCAGAAGACCTCAGACCTCCCAAAAGGCAAGAAACTCCCCACGTACCTGGGTAGGGCAAAAGAAAAAAGGAAAAACAGAGACAAAAGAATAGGGACAGGACCTGCACCTCTGGGAGGGAGCTGTGAAGGAGGAAAAGTCTCCACACACTAGGAAGCCCCTTCACTGGTGGAGAGGGGTGGTGGACGGGGGGAAGCTTCGGAGCCATGGAGTAGAGCACAGCAACAGGGGTGCAGAGGGTAAAGCGGAGAGATTCCCGCACAGAGGATCGGTGCTGACCAGCCCTCACCAGCCCAAGAGGCTGGTCTGCTCACCTGCTGGGGTGCGTGGGGGCTGGGGGCTGGGAGCTGAGGCTTGGGCTTCAGAGGTCAGATCCCAGGGAGAGGACTGGGGTTGGCTGCGTGAACACAGCCTGAAGGGGGCTAGTGCGCCACAGGTAGCTGGGAGGGAGTCCGGGAAAAAGTCTGGAACTGCCTAAGAGGCAAGAGACCATTGTTACAGGGTGCGGGAGGAGAGGGGATTCAGATCACCGCATAAACGAGCTCCAGAGACGGGCCCGGGCTGTGGCTATCAGCGTGGACAACACAGACGGGTATGAGACGCTAAGGCTGCTGCTGCAGCAACCAAGAAGCCTGTGTCCAAGCACAGGTCACTGTCCACACCTCCCCTCCCTGGAGACTATGCAGCCCGCCACTGCCAGGGTCCCATGATCCAGGGCCAACTTCCCTGGGAGAACACACAGCACGCCTCAGGCTGTTGCAACGTCACGCTGGCTTGCCCTGCATTCTGTACCCCTCCCCCCGCCCTGGGTGAGCCAGAGCCCCATAGTCAGGTGCTACTTTAACCACGTCCTGTCTGAGTGAAGAACAGACACCCTCAGGCGACCTACACGCAGAGGCAGGGCCACATCCGAAGCTGAACCCCAGGAGCTGTGCGAACAGAGAAGAGAAAGGGAAATTTCTCCCAGCAGCCTCAGGAGAGTGGATTAAATCTCCACAATCAACTTGCTGTACCCTGCATCTCTGGAATACCTGAATAGACAACAAATCATCCCAAATTGAGGCGGTGGACTTTGGGAGCAACTGTACCCTTGGGGTTTGCTTTCTGCATCTCATTTGTTTCTGGTTTCATGTTTATCTTAGTTTAGTATTTAGAGTTTATTATCATTGGTAGATTTGTTTATTGATTTGGTTGCTCTCTTCCTTTATTTTAATATATATATATATTTTTTTTTTCCTTTTTCTCTTTTTCTGAGTGTGTATGTGTATGCTTCTTTGTGTGATTCTGTCTGTATAGCTTTGCTTTTACCATTTGTCCTAGGCTTCTGTCTGTCTGGTTTTTTGTTTGTTTGTTTGTTTTTTAGTATCATTTTTATCTCGTGTTACCATTGGTGGATTTGTTTTTGGGTTTGGCTGCTCTCTTTTTTCTTTTTCTATTCCTTTTTTTATTTTAAAATTTTTTTATTATTAATAATTTTATTATTTTAATAACTTTATTTTATTTTTTCCTTTCTTTCTTTCTTTTTCCCCTCCCTTTTTTTTTTTTTGCAGTACGTGGGCCTCTCACTGTTGTGGCCTCTCCCGTTGCGGAGCACAGGCTCCGGATGCGCAGGCTCAGCGACCATGGCTCATGGGCCCAGCTGCTCCGTGGCATGTGGGATCTTCCCAGACCGGGGCATGAACCCGTGTCCCCTGCATTGGCAGGCAGACTCTCAACCACTGCCCCACCAGGGAAGCTCTCCCCTCCCTTTTCTTATGAGCCATGTGACTGACAGGGTCTTCGTGCTCCAGCCGGGTGTCAGGCCTGTGCCTCTGAGGTTGGAGAGCTCAGTTCAGGACATTGGTCCACTAAAGACCTTCCGGCTCCACGTAATATCAAATGGTGAAAGCTCTCCCAGAGATCTCCATCTCTGTGCTAAGACCCAGTTCCACTCAATGACCAGCAAGCTACAGTGCTGGACATCCTATGCCAAACAACTAGCAAGACAGGAACACAACCCCACCCATTAGCAGAGAGGCTGCCTAAAATCATAAGGGCACAGACACCCCAGAACACACCACCGGACGTGGCCTGCCCAACAGAAATACAAGATCCAGCCTCATCCAGCAGAACACAGGCACCAGTCCCCTCCACCAGGAAGCCTACACAACCTACTGAACCAACCTTCGCCATTGGGGGCAGACACCAAAAACAACGGGAGCTACAAACCTGCAGCCTGTGAAAAGGAAACCCCAACACAATGAGTTAAGCAAAATGAGAAGACAGAAGAAACACACAGCAGATGAAGGAGCAAGGTAAAAACCCATCAGGCCAAACAAATGAAGAGGAAATAGGCAGTCTACCTGAAAAAGAATGCAGAGTAATGATAGTAAAGATGATCCAACATCTTGGAACTAGAATGGAGAAAATAAAAGAAACATTTAACAAGGGCCTAGAAGAACTAAAGAGCAAACAAACAATGATGAACAACACAATAAATGAAATTAAAAATTATCCAGAAGGAATCAATAGCAGAATAACTGAGGCAGAAGAATGGATAAGTGGCTGGGAAGATAAAATAGTGGAAATAACTACCACAGAGTAGAATAAGAAAAAACTGAATGAAAAGAATTGAGGACAGTCTCAGAGACCTCTGGGATAACATTAAATGCACCCATATTCGAATTATAGAGGTCCCAGAAGAAGAGAAAAAGAACGGGACTGAGAAAATATTTGAAGTGATTACAGTTGAAAACTCCCTAATATGGGAAAGGAAATAGTCAATCAAGTCCAGGAAGCGCAGAGAGTCCATACAGGATAAATCCAAGGAGAAACACACCAAGACACATATTAATCAAACTATCAAAAATTAAATACAGGGCTTTCCTGGTGGCACAGTGGTTGAGAGTCCGCCTGCCAATGCAGGGGACGCGGGTTCGTGCCCCGGTCCAGGAGGATCCCACATGCCGCGGAGTGGCTGGGCCCGTGAGCCATGGCTGCTGAGCCTGCACATCCGGAGCCTGTGCTCCGCAATGGGAGAGGCCACAACTGTGAGAGGCCCACGTACCGCAAAAAAAAAAAAAAAAAAAAAAAAAAAAAAAAAAAA